>NW_020885019.1:138574-369068 GCF_003945725.1 Corapipo altera | reverse complement strand
GAGGAATTTTTGGAGAGAGAGCTGAGGTTGGTGATGGGGAAGACTTTCGGGGGGACGTGAGGAGCAGGGGAAGGGGAGCTTTGGCTGGGGGGGTGTCAGGGCGTCCAGTGGGGCTCTCGGGGACCAGATCAGAGCTAGAGGGGCGGCGGGGGGGTCCTGGGGGCAACCTGGGCCTTCGGGCCTTGTTGGAGCCAGGCTGGGAGGGAGCCGGGAGACCGGGGGAGGGCGGGTGCTGGGGGGCTTCAGGAGAGGACAGTCCTGGGCGGGGGGGTTGGTCCGGGGTGGGAGGCACCCGTGGGAGGGGTCGCGGATGTCGAAACCACGTTTGTTGCGGGCGTGTGAGGGGTGTGCGAGGCTCAGAGCGCGGCTTTTGGGGGGGGGGGGCGGCTTTGGGAGGGGTGTGAAGGACGGGGTGGGGTCTGGGGGCTCGGCCCGTGGGCTGGGCAGCGGGGGAGTGGGAGGGGAGGAGTTCCCTGAGCGGGGCGGGGTGGGAAGGGTTTTGGGATTGCGGGCAGAGCCGGCTGGGTGCGTGGGGAGCTGCAGGGGGAGAAAGGTGGGAATCGTGGGGTGAGTCTGGACCCCCCTGGAGGCGGATCCCCGAGGCGAGGGGAGAGGAGCCGGGCAGGTGTTTGGGGACAGGGTTGGATGGGGAGGAAGAAAAGGAGCATCAGCCCTTCCAGGGGTGGGCTGGGGGGGTTCTGCTCCTGCTAGGGAACAGGAGGGGGCTGGGATTGGCAAAGGCTGGGATTGGCAAGGGCTGGCTCCGGGGCTGGCCCCAGTGCTGTGGAAGTGGCAGTGCCCACTGGGATAAGGTGTCATTGGCACAGCCGGGGCTGGCAGCGTCGGTCGAGCACAGGGCGTGAGGTCGGCTTGTGAAGGACCTGGCAGGAATCTCTGGGCAGCAGGTCACAGTGTGGGCATGGGCTGTGCACATGTGGCCCTTCTGCTCCTTCCTCTGTCGGCTCCAGGGAGCCCATGGCTACAGGGAGTGTGGAGTGAGGGCTCTGTGCAAGGGTGGGACATGGAGCTGTGCAGGGAAGGCACAGAGCTGTGGGGCCAGGGTGACCTTTGGCCAGGGCTGTGCTCTCCCCAGCCTTGTTTTTAGGGTTCTGGTGTGAAGGCTGTGAGCTCTGGGTCAGACATGTGCTTTGCACTCTGTGCTGACCTTCCCCTCTGAATTCCCTGTAATTTGTGGCTTCCAAGTGCAAGGCTTTGTTTCCTCCAAATCAGTTTGGGAATGCCCTGGCGGGGCCAGCAGTGACAGCGGTGTTGGCAGGTGTTAATCCCAGCACACCACACAGTAAGGAAGAGATGCCCGTGCTCCGTGGCGCGCTCACAGGGAATTCGGTTGCAGAAATAGGCATTGGAGAAGACCTAGTTTATTTCCATTGGCTGATAAAGGATTGTTCCCTTTTCCATAGAGCTCTGTCCTGTATTGAATCAGAGTTAGGCTTTCCTTAGGAAAAAAGCTCAAATGAGCAGAGACAAAACCAGTTCAGTCATTCAGAATAAACGGTGTGTTTGGGTTAGGCCTGAGACACACTTGGTCTGGCTTTGGAAGCCTTCAGCTCTTCCAGAGGGAATGGCTGTGTTCTTTCCAAGATTTACTCCATGTTTTGTGAGTGCAGAGCTTGTCTTTGCTTTGTTATGGTTTTCCTAAACACCTCAGACATGCTCAGCAACTGGTGCCTGAGTGGTACCTGGGCTCCGAGGGCCCGTCACTCCCTTGTGCTGTTCCCAGAGTGGGTCTGGTCCCTGGAGCTTTATATTTCTGGTCTTGGTCCTTTGCCTGAAAAATGCTCTGTTTGTTTTCCAGTTCAAAGAAGAGATTTCCAGGCGGTTTAAAGCCAAACAGGATCAGCTGGTTCTGATCTTTGCTGGGAAGATCCTGAAGGATGGAGACACGTTGAATCAACACGGGATCAAAGATGGGCTGACTGTGCACTTGGTCATTAAGACTCCGCAGAAGTAAGAGTTTGGTCTGGGGGGCTGAGGGCAAATGAGGGCTGGGAATAGCTGATGGTGAGGTTCCTGATGAGCTTTCCAGACTCTCCCTGCCTGTAATGGGCTTTATCACCCACCTGTGTTCTCCATGGGTGTGTGGCAGGTACTTGGTGGGGCTGGTCCTTTAACATGAGTTTTGTGTGTGTGGCTTCATGTATTTTGAGCCTTTAGAATTCACTAATCTTGGAAGAAGCCATCGGAACTTGATACTGGTTCTAACAAAGCCAAGTTGCTGATAACAGAAATTACTTTCTCATGAATTTGTGTTGCTGTAGAAGCCAACACCCAAGTTTTTCTGTCATCTCCTGCCATGTACTCTGCTCTAAGCACAGTGGGTGCTCCACCTCGAGAGTGTGTGGAGGTTCAGGCTGTGTGACCACGTGCACAGAGCAGTGTGGGAGTCTCCAGGGCTGCCTCTGCCTTGGGCTCCCGCCATGATGTGTTTGGGCTCCTGGGAAGCTCCAGGGTGGCATTTCTGTGCAGTTCTGCCATCTGGGAGAGCTGCATTAATCAAAATGGTTATTTTGCCCTGTTTTTTTTTTTCCCCACCTGTTATTTACAAAGACAGGGATGTGTATTATCAGGTCCTGCAGGAGCCTCTCCCTGGGTTCTGCCTCTCCAGGTAGCTGAAAAGCCTGATGCTCTTCTTCCATTGTCTCCACAGCAAATGTGGTACTGGTGAACCGTTTCAAAGGGTGAATCAGAGCTGTCCTGAGCTGCTCATTTTTCTCCTGCCAATAGTCCCAGATACATTACAGTCTCTCCCTGTGCTCACAGAAACCAAGTGCCTTTTCTCCAGCTTCCTTCTTCCTTTTTTGTTCAGCTTCCCATTTACTTTGTTTCCCCACTCTCTGCCTCTCTCAGTGGCTGCTGGTTTTTGGGATTGATCTTACAAGTGCTAGAATAAGAGTGAAAAAGGAAAGGGAGTTAGACAAAAAGAATAATTCTTGGTTTGGAAAAGAAAAAGTAGAGAAATAATTGTTCTTATTTTCAGAGGTATAGTAGCATTATTTGAGGCAAGTAAAGTGAACTTTGTGGTCTAAATTCATGTGAAAGCTCTTCAGCACTAGTCCAGGACTCACTGTTGTGACTGCGGAGGCTTCAGAGAATCTTTAAATGTTCTGTTTCAAATTCCTGTAACACTCCTGAGGAGGAACTGTGGTGACAAGGTACTGAACTGGGTTGGTGTACTTAGCAAAGCTGACATCCAGCACCTACTGCGTAGTGGCCTATGGCACAGTGGCTGTGTGGGTGTGTTAAAATAAGCTCCAGACAATTTGTGTTGGATGCAGGAGTCTTGCATGAAGGTACAGCCAGTGGCAGAGCTGGGAATTTGGAGCCAAACTGGCCATAGCTTTGTGGGACAGGTGCTGCTGCCTCGTGCCTCAGTCTCCCTCTCTGTAGAGTAATGCTGGTACTTCTTTTTGCCCCAGGAGCACTGATAGGAATATTTAGAAGTGCAGAGTCTCGTTTACCCCTTGTACCAGCCCTGCTGTAACCTCCTGTGGTTTCTGTGGGAGCAGCAGGAGGATTTTCCTGTTTGGAGCAAACTCATTGCTCAAGGATATGGCTGAGGTAAATAGTTCAGTGGGATTCAAGGAAGAGCTGGATACAACTCAGGGTAAGACCTGTCCAATGCTCTGTATGGGCGAGGACAACATGACAGGGGCTGCAATGCATCAGGATGGGAGGCAGAATCCAGCAGATGGGAGGCATCTGGGAGCACAGCTGGGATGCGTGCAGGCAGGGTTGGGACAGGAGCTGGGGCTGGCTCCTGCGGGGGTGACCGGTGTGCTGGGAGCTTGGTCAGCGTGGGCTGCATGTCCCGTGTCCCCACAAAGGACTCTGCTCACCCTTCCCTAGCCCCAGGAGTTTAACACCCTCTGATCCTTTGCAGGGTCCAAGATTCAACATCTGCTGCTTCTGCCCCCAATGCTGCTTCTGCCCCCACTGCAACCCCCTCTTCTCCTGCTGCCCCATCTCAGCCCTCCACATCCAGCAGTGCCGGTCCGGACACAGGGAGTGGCAGCAGACGGAGCAGCGGGTCAGGGACCATGGGAAGTCCTGCAGACGGAGGCCCCAACAGTGCTACATCCATCCTCTGTAAGTGGGGGCTGTGAGAAGGAAGGATTTCCTGGATTAGGAGTCAGGGTTCTTGACCCCCGTTGTTGTCTCTGCTCGCTGTGGGCTTTGCATGAGTCACTCCTGTAGTAAACCTCAGTGTCCCTGCTCAGTGTAATGCCACAGCCCTTAGTAAGGTGTGTTGTAGGGGTGTCTTCCCTCAGAGCTGGCTGCCATAGGAACGTGGGATACCCCTGGGTTTGTGGGGTGCAGTTCAGCTGATGTGCCTGTCCTCTTTTTGCAGCTGCCAACAGTTACTGACTCACGCCTCTCTCCCCGTGTGTTGTTCCCTCTCCAGCTGGTTTCGGTGGCATCACTGGGCTGGGCAATCTTGGGATGGGCTCTGCCAACTTCATGGAGCTCCAGCAGCAAATGCAGCGGCAGCTGATGTCCAACCCAGAGATGCTTTCCCAGATCATGGAGAATCCCTTGGTGCAGAACATGATGTCTAACCCTGACCTCATGAGGCAGATGATCATGGCCAATCCCCAGATGCAGCAGCTCATGGAACGAAATCCAGAGATAAGCCACATGCTGAATAACCCGGAGCTCATGAGGCAGGTGAGTCACACCAGGGCCTCGGTAAAGAGCGTTCAGGAGAGTCCTTGTGGACCAGCTTTAGTGTCTGCTCTGCCGAGGGGGAGTGGGAATGCCAGAACAGTGGTTTTTGGAGATCTCTTCCTTCCTGCTGTGAGCTCCCAACAAACAGATGGTGGTCTTGAGTTATGTGAATACTGATTACACAACCCACATCCTTGCAAATCTTGTCTCCCTTTCAGAGCTATTGAATCCATGGTGTGTTGGGAAAAAAAGATGCTGGGATTATCCTAGCATGCTGCCTACAAGACTACTGTGTTCTGAGTCAGGAATGGGAGTAAAAGCAGTGCTGGAGAAGTGAAGCTACTGCAAAAGCTCTTTGTTTCTCTCTAGTTTTCTTGACAGATAAAGTACAGAGCCCTGAGCTGTACAGTCAGTGTTTCTCTACCTATATCAGTGGAGAGCACTAGTGTAGGCTGGGATCCCAGAGGGCTCTGATTTTTCCCAGAACAGGGAGGACCTGTTCCCTAGAGGACTGTCTAGAGGGAAGCCTAAGGGTTGAGTGAGAAATTGAGGGTGTTAATAGCCCTTGACAGGACTCTGCTGTTTCCTGGGAAGGCTTGTCAGAAGGGTTGTGCTGAATGGGCCTAGTTTCCATCTGCTTCTCAGTTATTCTTTCAACTGTGTTGGCCATACATGAAATTCCAGAGCTGCAGGACTAAATTGTGAATAATCCGTACGTAAGCAGATCCTCAAATGAGACCTGAATATTCCTTGTGCGGGAGAGACCCATCAGAAGTCTGGAGAAGGTGGAAGGATTCAGCCTTTTCTACCTTCCCAGCTGTTGAATGTAGTCTATCCAGTGTGAGTGGGAACATAGGGGTGTTAGATGTTTGGATGTCCTGATACTGCTTAGAAACAAAACAGTCTCATCCAGCTGAACTGAGGCTGAGAAGGAAGAGGGGCTGAGCAAGGCTGGGGAGGAGCTGGGATCCCTGGACTCTCTTTGCTTGGATAAATGATCTCTCTGCCTCTCTCCTGGGAGCTGAGATTTAACTCTTTCAGGGCTTGGCTGGGGGATTAGTAGAAAACTGCTGGGCTGCTGACCAGGTTCTTGATCCACCCTGGTCCTCCGTGGTGCACATGGGCCTGAGCTTTCCGTCTTTTCCTCCTTCTCCCAGACAATGGAATTGGCTCGTAACCCTGCCATGATGCAGGAGATGATGCGGAACCAGGACCGTGCTTTGAGTAATCTCGAGAGCATTCCAGGAGGATACAACGCCCTGCGCCGGATGTACACGGACATCCAGGAGCCCATGTTCAGCGCAGCCAGGGAGCAGGTATTGGCTGCCTTCCTCTGAGTGGGGTGTAGTGTGGGAAGGGGGATCATTCCCTGGCCCCCGTGCTGGTGGGGCAGCTTTTCTAGAGCGTGGTTGGTCGTGTCTCTCCAGTGCAGGCACTGGCCTGCAGTGCCTGTCATTACATGGGTTGGGGTGCCAGAGCAGAGACCTGCCCTGGCTCCTGCAGCCCTCCAGCAGGTTTGATGCCAGTCATAGCCCATGGGCAGGCTCCCATCACCTTGTTAGCACAGCCCTCTGCTCCCTGGATTAGCTGGAGCCTGACGCCTTTGGAGCAGAGCTGGCTCAGATCCAGCTGGCTTGGAGCACAGGAGGAGGGAGCGCAGGTCTGGCTGCAGAGGGCTGTGCAGACATACTCCAGTCCAGCATTACCTACTGGTATGTCCGGGCGCTGGTTTTACAGAGGTGTTTTGAAGCCTTGCATTTAGGAGCCAGATCTGGAGGCTGTGGCCACTCCTGAGCATGGTCTTTTTCCAAGCGAGGTGTGTTGTGGATTGCAGATTTCTCAGGAGGCAAATCATGGCACGTGTTTAGCATATTCTGGACTTGGCTGAATGTGATCGGCTGTTCCCTGGCTCACTCGGTGCTGGGGTGGGTCTGACCTTCTCTGCTGGGACTAACTGATTCCGGCTGTTTCTTTTTTCTTTCTCCCTAGTTTGGCAACAATCCTTTCTCTTCCTTGACGGGGAATTCTGACAGCTCGAGCTCTCAGCCTTTGCGGACGGAGAACAGAGAGCCGTTGCCAAACCCCTGGAGCCCCACACCCCCTGCTTCCCAGAGCCAAGCACCCAGCAGCGAAGGGAGCACGGGCTCAGCAACCACCCAGAGTACCCCAACCATATCCAATCCCTTTGGGCTGAACGCTGCCAGCATCGGTGCTGGTACGTGAGGGGGGAGCTGGAGGATGCTCCTGGCTGAACAGGTCACCCAGGCTTCACTGGGGGGCCAGTCCCTCTGGCATTAGAGCCCTGTCCGGAGCTGTTCTCCAGAGGAATGGTTCTAGCCCAGTGGCAAGCACAAATGGATTGTTCTGGTGTGCCTGTCCGAGGGTCCCTTTGGGAACTCTAGTGTCCCTGCACTCTCAAGAGCAGGAGAGTGGCCAGCAGAGCACTGCATTGGTATCCACAGTGGTGTTTGCTGCTGGCTGGGGGATGGACTACAGGCAGTGCTGTTACCAGTCACATTGTATTTCGGGCATTGCAGCGGTGCTCAGGCTCATCAGAGATCTTTTTTTGTCTTCCCTTCCCCTTGCAGGCATGTTCAACAGCCCAGAGATGCAAGGACTCCTGCAGCAGATTTCTGAAAACCCTCAGCTGATGCAGAACATGATCTCTGCCCCTTACATGCGGAGCATGATGCAAACTCTTGCCCAGAACCCGGACTTTGCAGCACAGGTAGAAGTATTGCAGTCATCTGCTGTTGGCAGGCAGGCTGTGAGCACAGTGAGACCAGTCTGCTGTGGGGTCAGACTGGTTCCTCCTGCAGACACCGGAGCAGAGTGAATACACACAGTTTGACTGTATTTCTTGATAGCCTGAAGGCAGCCCCAGCTCTGAGCCCTGTGTCTTAGCAGAGCTCCTGACACAAGAGGTGGCTATCAGAGGGACATGGGAATGGCCCTTCTCTCTTCTCGTGGCCAAGTGGCCCCTGTTCAACACTGCTGTCAGGAACTGAGCTGTCCTGGTCCCTCTTAGCAGAGGAGCATGTTGAAAGCCCAGGGAAGGAGTCAAGGGCACGAATGACCTGTTCTTCATGGCTTAGTTGTGTAGGGTTTAACAGCCAGTCAGTGGCAGCAACCCTCTGACCCTACCTACGTGTGCTGTCTCTTGCTAGATCATGGTAAATGTCCCCCTCTTTGCTGGGAATCCACAGCTTCAAGAACAGCTCCGCCTTCAGCTCCCTGTCTTCTTGCAGCAGGTAAAAGGCCTCTGGCTGGCCCTGTGCTGCCCTCAGCCCCTGGCTCCAGAGCTTCTCCCCCCCAACTGTGGGACAGGCAGGATCTCAGCTGCTTGGTCAAGTGCACTAGGAAGCATGTGGGCTTGGGGGGCTGGGCTGAGGAAGGAAAGAGGTTGCACAGGGAGACAGAGAGGAAGAGCTTGGTTAGACAAGGCAGTCTGAATTAACTCATCGAAATTACTGAAAAGTGGACTCCAAATTAAGCTCATTAAGCTACTTGGAACCCCTGTGTGGACAGTCTCCCACTGTGTTGAGTTTACAAAAATTAACACAGCTAATTGTGCTAGAGCAGCTGGTTCTCAGGTAAATTAGATTCCAAAGGCATGTGCCCCCAGTTCTAATCTGATTCACCCAGTTCATTTAGGAAACCTGATCTGAGCTCTGTGAGTGTCCCTGCAGATGAGCCCTGTGGTCTTGGAGCCTCGGAGGAGGATCCAAACGCGCAGGTCGGCGCTGGCCACGGGCAAGAGGCGCAGCTCGGTGCCTGCTCGAGTGTAGCAGTGCTGGATCTGGGGCTGCCCGAGCTCTCGCTGGTTGGTACCATGGTGTCTTTCTGCCTTGGTCCCCAGATGCAGAACCCAGACTCCTTGTCCATCCTCACCAACCCCCGCGCCATGCAGGCCCTGCTCCAGATCCAGCAGGGACTCCAGACGCTGCAGACGGAGGCCCCTGGACTAGTGCCAAGGTACGGAGCACTCCGGAGCGGGGTCATGCAGGCAGAGCTGCCGTGCCTGGGACCAGCAGGCAGAACTGGCTGTCAGTTCACTGGGGAGATCTGCTTAGGGTGCTCTGTCCTGGGGCAGTTGGGTGTGTGCCTGCAGGCCTCTCTGAGCCTGGCTAACTAGCACTTGCTCCTTGCTTGTGCTTCGCTGGGAAGTCCTCGACCCTTTCTTTTTGGAGAAAAGGTTTGGAATGCACTTGGTCTCTCCCCCATCCTTTGTTTGCTGTATTCGGTGTGGACTGAGCTCAAGAGCTGTATCTCTGGAGAGAGATGGACAGTCACAAGGCTGGGTGGGTGTGCTGGGGCAGGCTGGGCTGCTGGCCCTCTGCTCGCTGTCACTGTGTGTTGTGCTCCATCTTAGCAGTTCCCTGCAGGCCTCTGTTGGCTCTGCTCACTCCCAGCGCCATGTGTGACTGGGGCACGGACGCAGCTGGTTCTGTTTCCAGAGCTGCCCCATAGCTGGCCTGCTGGCTGCCCTGCTGGCCCACTCCCAGGGGATGCCCAGAGCGCCAGCGTGCCCCTGAGCATGCCCTGCCTTCCTCTGCAGCCTCGGCTCCTTCGGCATGCCCCGAATGCCCCCGTCCTCCACAGGAGGAAGCACAATCCCGGAGAACCCCGTTCCCTCTGCTTCGACGCCGGCCAGTGCCTCTCCAGCCGGGGGTGGTAACCCCCAACAGCAGCTCATGCAGCAGATGATCCAGCTGCTGGCCGGAGGAAACTCTCAAGTACGTAATTCCCAGTGGCTCCTGGGACAGGCAGGGAGGTCTCCAGGGGGCTCCCCATCCCACCCCGCTCGGGGGATGTGGTTCCCAACAGTCTCTTGTGGCTGTGGTGCTTTAGGCCAGGTTTGGTGTAGGGGTCTGGCTGGTTCTTTGGGGTGTGGAACCCTTTGCAGAGATTTAAGCTTGTAGTGCTGGGGATCCTACTCCTCACACTGCTGCTGCCGTCGGTACCAAGCCAGACTGACTCTGGTGTGGCTGCTGTGCGACAGCCTGGGGGGACATGGAGACTGTCCCCACACAAGCCTGAGGCTGAGCTGAGGGTCCCTGTGCAGCCGTGGCTGCCAGCCCTGCCCGTGTTGGATGCTGTCTCTGCTCTCTGACTCCGAGGTCTCCATCCTTTCCTTCACAGGCGCAGAGCCCCGAAGTGCGATTCCAACAGCAGCTGGAGCAGCTGAATGCCATGGGCTTCATCAACCGTGAGGCCAATCTCCAGGCGCTCATTGCCACCGGCGGGGACATCAACGCAGCTATCGAGAGACTGCTGGGCTCCCAGCCTTCCTAAACTCTGTCCTGCTGCCCCACAGACGTCAGCACATGCATCCATACACATGCACAGGGGATCTTTCCGGAAAGCCCGCCATCATTTTCATATCTGACAGCTGTCCATGTATTTAAAACAAAAAGATACAGCTTAACCCCTGACCTTCCTACTAAGTTAAGATTTCATGTTGAAATGCTCTTTAACTGGCTTGTATGTGGATTCCAGTTCTCATCGTGGCCACAGAGACTTCAGATGTGTATTTTTTCCTAAATATGCCCTGTCTCAGACACTCTTCTCTCTCTCTCTCTAGATGGTAGAGGCGATACTTCTAGTTACTTACCTGAATGATTGTGTTTTGAGTAGCTTGATTTTAACTGTACATGATTCCCTCCCCTAGCCCTCCTTTCAGGCAAATATTTAAAAAATTGAGCCGAGTTTGGGGATTGGTTATTTCTCTCAGCATCTTGTTGGGAATGGATCAAAAGAAAAATTGAAATTACCTGGAAATTTCTGATGTCATTTGTCTTAATGTTCCCTGGGATGAAACGAGCCCGTATCCTTCACTCACAGGTGCCTCTGATCTCCTGGTAAAGGGTTAATGGGTGCGAAAACTGCATTTGAAGTGTGGTCTTTATGCTCTTGGGGTGGTGTAACAGAGTCCAGGGGTCTGCAGGGACCAGGTGTGCTGTTCTTGAGCTTGAGTTGAAGGTGCTGTGCAGAGGAAGGTGTTTGGAAGGTGTGTTTCTGCCCAAGCAATGTGGTTCCTGAGCAGAGGTGTCGGGGGCCGTTGACTCCTGTGCTCGGTGGGCTCATTTCTCCAAGTGTAAAAACTAAAAAGGAAATGCAAAAATAAGTTAATGATCTTTTTCACTTCACTGGAAAATGCTGAAGTTCATATTCTTCCCAGTTTAGATCCATCCTCCACCCCCCCCTCCATTCTGATGTGTTGGAATGTTCTGACTCTCTCCAAGAGACTCCCCAGGACCAGCAGGGTGGTATTTCCCAGGAGCCTCCATGGCTGTGTAATTTGCATACACCATTTTTATCAAAGGAAAATAAATGCGCACAACCATCTGTCTCCCTGCATCCCTGTCTCGTCCTTGCCTGCCTCGCCTCAGCTGGGGCATTCCCAGTTCCCCAGGAGGATTAATCCATGCTCTGCCCTGTGCTCACCTCGAGCGGATAGCGGGGGCGTCTGCTCCCTCCCCACTTGGCCCCTTCTGCTGCCTTCCCCTGTGGCAGGAAACGTTTCGGACACTTCAGGAATGCTGCTGAAGGTTCCCAAACTCTGGCTCTAAGTGTGCCTATTTGAAAGCTTCCTTTCAATTAGAATCAGCAATTAGCAACCCTTGGAACTGCTGTGAGCTGGGAGTTAGTGTTATTTGGTACTTTTAAGTTTCTTTCAGTGTGGGAGGATTGGGCAGTGAGAGGGAACAGGAGGAGTCCCCGCGCTGCTTTCTGCATACCTGTAAAACCTGCTGCACCCAGGGGCTCCTGAGCTGGAGCTGGGCTCGATGGGTGCTTGTATTGCTGAGAGTGTAGGTGGTGGTGGAGAAAACATGTGAGTGTGCGAGCTGGAAATGCTCCTGCCTGTGTGTGTGTATCCCAACTAGACTGGGATCCCTTGGAGGAGGATTTGGAAAGCAGCTTTAACCTCTTCTGGAGGCTGTGCACAGATCTGTGGATTGCTTTGTGCAACCTCTCCTCAGACATGGGAATTTTGCGCAGAGCTGTGTAGGGATGGGAGCTGGAGGGGTTGGAGCTCTTCCCAGATGTCGCTGATCAGCCCCTGAAATGGGCTCCTGAAAAGGCCTGCGATCCTTGTGATCTCTTGGATGTCCCTTGCTGGCATTAAGGTCTCTGTCCCTGCACATGCCAACGCTTGCTCCTGGGAGGATGGATGGGGCAAGCAGGGAAGGGGGAGAACAAAGGGAACACAGGGGGTCAAAGGGAGACATACCCCCATGGCGTGTGTGAACCTCTGAGGAGCAAAACTAGTCTCAACCCTGTTGTGTCTGGACAGGCAGAAACAGTCCTTCCACCCCCCCCTCGGTGTCAGCAAGGTGTGACTCAGTGGTGTCAGTGTGACACTGGTGTCAGCCACCCCAGTGTGAGGGGATCTGGGGTGAGGGATCCACCCATGCCTGAGGGATCTCTGTGTGTGTGAGGGATCTGTGTGTGTGAGGGGGTTTGTGTCTGAACAGGGACTTTGAGAGATGGACGGATCCAGTGAGTCCAAAGCTGGCTGGAAATAAATCCCTGTGTGGTGGAGAGATCCTGCTGCAGTGTGGGCAGATGGCTGTGAACCACTGAGGAGAGTCCAGAGCAGCCTGAGAATCACGGAATGGTTTGGGTGGGAAGACACCTCACAGCTCATCTCGTTCCATCCCCTGCCATGGGCAGGGACACCATCCACTAGACCAGGTTGCTCCAAGCCCTGTCCAGCCTGGGCTTGACTTCCAGGGATCCAGGGGCAGCCACAGCTTTTCTGGGCAACCTGGGCCAGTGCCTCACCACCCTCACACCCTCACCCTCCTAACATCTCATCTCAGTCTCTTCCAGTTTAAAACCATTCCCCCTTGTCCCATCACCTTCTGCCTGTGTAAAAAGTCTCCGTCCATTGCTTTCACAAGTTCCCCTTAAGTCCTGAAAGGCCATGATGAGTCCTCACAGGCTGTTCGTTCAGTTCTTGGTGTCTCTTGCTTGTTTAAGCAGGAAAACACATTTCTCCTGTCTCTCCATTCCTCACCTGCTGCCAGCCCACCAGCCAAGATGCTAAAATAGAGACACAGAGGAGCCTGCAACCTCTTGCATCCATCTGATGCCACCTCCCAGCTCTCCACCCTCCCCCAACAGCCTGGAAAGGCTACCTACTCCGTACTGCTCCCAGGGGCTTCGTTGTGCTGCTCATGGGGAAGGAAAGTTGGGAGGGAAGGGCCTGTGGTTTCTCTGGTGTTGCTGTCAGGAGAATGGGACCATGGGGTGGGACACGGTGGGGATGAGACCAGAGAGCTTGGAGGTGTGATGGTGCAGCCACTCCAGCCATGGTTACCCCCAGAGGATGGGGGGTTTGGCCCTTGATACCTGCAGGGGATGGGGGGTCTGGCCCTTGGTACCCATAGGGGATGCAGGTCTGACCTTCCCAGCTCTGGAAATAAAGGTGCTTTGAAGGCTGATGCGAAGGAGCCTTTTAGTGAAACCTTAATCCCCTCTAGAGCTTTCCCCAGTCCCTGGTAAGGTGCTGTTCAAAAGCCCACTTCCGAAGGAATGACCACACTTTCTTGCTCCCATATCCCTCCTTCCCAAAAGAATTACCTAAAGGTGTTCTCACTGATTTTTTTTCCTCTTATTTTACTCCAATAAATAGAATTAATACTTTCAAAATATAATGGAGGGAGCAATTTCCACAGCAAGTAGTGGTGAATCCAGTTGATTGACTGGGAGAGATTTCTGCTGTCAAGGACGTATTTTCACTTCATTCCTTCCCCCCTTCCCTGGAGCAGATCTGCAGCCTTTTCCCACAATATCCCAATGTAACACTTCCAACTTCAAAATCAAACCTCTGAAATGTGGAGGAGGGAGGGATTGCAGGAAACCAACATCTACATTGCTTTCAAGAAACCATTTTTTTATTATTAAGATCCACGAGAGAGGTGGTTTCCTGCAGCTACAGCCCTTAGTATGGTGTGGCAAGTTCAAAGTATCCCAAGAGAGGGTCAGTAGGGAAATATCCTGGGATTAGGAGGTCATGGAGTGGGATAGCTTGGAAAATATATATATGTGTGCATATGGAGCTGCTGCAGCACCTTTGCTCAGCCACAGGAGCCATGAGGAAAGACTGAACAATGCTCCTTGGCCTCTCCGCTCAATTCTGCAGCATTTTGGAGCAGAAAACAATGATTTAGAGCTTGGGTGGGCCATGGCCAGCCTGGGTGGCTCCCTGCAGCAGGACCCAACCATGGCACATTCAGGGCCATATTCATGTTGCTCTGCCTTGGTTTATTTTTAATTCCTCTAGCAAGATGACACCTGGTTCCCAGTCCCTGCCTGGCCAGTGCTGCCTGCGTTTCACTGGGGTTTGCTGGGGGTGTTCCCAGCTCGCAGGGCCGACTGTGCTGGAGCCAGCACTGCCCACCAAAGGAGGTAACCAGTTCCTGGGGCATGACAGAGACTGGGATTTGTTGTTTGCTCCCTCTGAGATTGGAAACAACAAAATCACAAGTCTTCCAGGCTGCCCCAGAGCTGACAGAGGAAGGGTGGTCCAGAGACACTCACCAGAGCTGTCCCGGGACAGAGGAAGGGAGAAGGGAGGCATTTTGGCACGTGCCCTTCCCTCCAGGTCTGCTGGGCCTCTGTGTGGTCCCACGTTAGGATCAGGCCTGGCTGGTGCCCCTGAGCTGGCACCCCTGAGCTGGCACCCACAGGTCCACCAGGAGCTGTGTCACCCACGAAGCCCAATGGATTTCTAATGTGCACTGGGAAAGGGTCCAGGGTGCCCGAGGGGCTTTGCAGCCCTTGGCTGCTCCTGGCAGTAGTGACACAAGGCCAGTGGTTGTCCCCAGTGTCCCCCCTGTGTTAGTGACGGGGCTGAGCCTGAGCTTTGCCCCCATCTCCTGCCCAGGACAGCTCCAGCCTGGCTCTGCTGAGGACAGATGAGAAGCCCCCCTGTTCCCCACGCTGCCCTGGGAAGGGGTTCTGCTTTTGGTAGATTTTGCAGTGCTGCGACCTTGCATCGTGCCCTGCTCCTGTTCCTGTTTCCCTGGCTGTCCTGGTGGGAACATCCCCAGCCTCGTTGTCTCCGTTTCCCTGCCCATGAGCCACATCTGGAGTGCAGCTGTGAGATGGCTCCTCTGCAAAAGTTATTGCTGCTCTTTCATCCCAGCAAAGAGAGCAGAGAGTGGTGAAGGTAAAAGTGGCTGAGGCTGCTGCCCTGTGGGCTCTGGGCTGCTGCAGGTTCCCACCTTGGTGCTGCCCTGGAGATAAGCCCCCAGTTATCAAGGGGAGCAGAAGAGGGGAAACAAAGCATGAGGAAAAGCAAGAGGGACGCCAGGGCTGCCGTAGGGGAGGGGATGTCCCTTGATCCCTCAATGCTGCTGCCACGTGCAAGGGCTCCAGCAGAGCCAAGTGTGGAGCTGCTGCCTTTGCTGTGTGTCTGTGGAGGCACACACTCCACCATGCAGCTCACACCCCACGTGCTCATTCCCATATCCGTGTCCCCTGTATCCCCACGTTCCCATATTGTGTATCCCAGTCCTTGTATCCCCCTGTTCCCATGTCCCTGTGTCCATCTATCCCCACGTTCCCCTGTACTCGTATGTGTTGTATCCCCCTGCTCCTGTATGCCCATACTCCCATATCCCCTGTCCCTGTATCCCCGTGTCCCATATCCGTGTATCTTCCTGCTCCCGTATCCCCATGTTCCCATGACCCCATATCGTGTATCCCCGTCCCTGTATCCCCCTGTTCCCATGATCCCGTGTCCACGTATCCCCACGTTCCCCTGTACCTGTATCTGTGTATCCCCCTGTCCCTGTATTCCCGTATCTCCATATCCGTGCATCCCCACACCCCCGTACTCCCACGTTCCCATATCCCCATATCCAGTGTCCCCCCATTCCCGTGTCCCGCCCCCTCTCCGGGCTCTTTCCCGCTCCCCGCCCCCTCTCGCGCACGCGCAGAGCCCCTTCCCGGCAGGCCCCGCCCCCGGCCGTGACCCCGCCCCCGGCCGTGACCACGCCCCCGGCCGCGTGCGCGGGCCGCGCTTCCGGGGAGTCCCCCCGGGCCCCCAGGAACCCCCAGGGACCCTCCGAGACCCCCCCGGGCCCCCCCGGGGCTCCCCGGGACATGAGCGCTCCGGGACCGCCGGGCCGCGGGATGCGCTTCGCCGAGACCCAGCTGCGGCGGCACGGCTGGCGCCGAGGTGGGGCCGGGCGGGGGTCCCGGGGCGGGAGTTCCCTGGCTGTCCCTCCGTCCCTGGGACCCCCCCTGAACGCCCCGCGCTCCGCCCAAGCCCCAGAACTCCCCGGACCCGGCTTCCCCTGCCAAGCCCCGGGACGCCCCAGACCCGGCTCCCCTCAAGCCCCGGGACCCCCCAGACCCCGCTCCCCCTGCCAAGCCCCATCCCCCTCCATGTCCCCCCCAGCGCCCCGTTTTCCCCTGCCAGGCCCCAGCTCCCTCCAGCTCCCGGCTCCCTCCAGTACCCAGCTACCCCCCGGGACCCTCCAGGCCCCAGCTCCCCACCCCAGGCCCCGGTGGTCCCCAGCCCTCCCCGGCGGCGGGTGATGAGTGGCTGTGTCGGCAGGGCAGGGGCTGGGCAAACGGCAGGACGGCATCGCCGAGGCCATCCGGGTGAAGATGAAGTGTGACACGGCGGGGGTGAGTGCAGCCCCCCCTGCCCGGCCGGGGCCCCGCGCCCACCGCCGGCCGCGGTCATTCTGGCGGCTCCTCTGCACCCCGCAGGTGGGACACGACGCGGCGGAGCCCTTCACCTTCCACTGGTGGGACCACGTCTTCAACAAGGCGGCTGCCAACATCGCTGTGGAGGCCGGGCAGGTGGGAGGGCTGGAGGGGCACCCTGCTCAGACAAGGGTGGAAAGCAGGGGAGGGGGTTGAGGTCCCTTTGGTGGTCCTTGTGCTGCCGCTGTGTGTGTGTCCCCACAGCCCCTCTCAGCACAGGGACCATGGTGGCAGAGACGTGCTGCTAGAGGGGTGAAGCCCCTTGGGCAGATCGTTCCCGAGCCCTTTGTCTCTCCCCTCCAGGATGGCATCTCCGTGAAGGCGCTTTCTGAGCAGGGAGGCGGGATCAGCAATAAGAAGCCGTGCAAGGTCGGCGGCACCAGGGACCTGCTGTACGGCCGCTTCGTGAAGGTAACCGGCCCTGGGATGTGGCTCAGAGAGCAGCTGGTGTCTCTGCAAAGGCTGTGGAGAGCTCTGCACCCCCCTTCCAGCACAGCCTCCAGCTTATTGCTGCTGTGTCCCCCTTCCTCACGGCCCCTCTGTGTCCCTGGTGCAGTCGGCCACACTCACAGCCTGTGGGGAGGAGTCCATGACGCTGCCCACTGGCTCTGAGAGCAGCGAGGAGGAGGAGAAGCTGGACCTCTCTTCAGCCAGGAGGCAAGGCTGAGCCCCATCTCCGCAATGGGGAGAGATGAGGGCTGCGAGGGGCAGCCCCGGTCTGAACCGTGCCCCTGCCACACTGCTGGGGGGTGACACGTCCTCTCTGTGTCCCGCAGGCTGACGGACGAGGAGCTGGTGCAGGCGTGTGGGGGGCCGCACGGCACACAAGTGAGTGGCTGGGGGGGCTGCATGGCCGAGCTGGGGGGCACGTTTCCTGCCCAGGGAGATGCCAGATCCCACTGCCTGTGGTCGTTGCAGGGGTGCCCGTCACGGCCTGACCATGAGTGCCAAGCTGGCGCGCCTAGAGGAGCAGGAACGAGCCTTCCTGGCCATGTACCGGCACAAGGAGCGGCAGCAGGAGCTCCTGAAGAGCAGCCCCCTGGCAGAGAGCCAGGGCAAAAAGAAGAAGAAAAGGAAAAAGTCCAGGGACAGAGCTGACCCTGAGGTGCCCCAGAGCCAGGAGTCAAATGGGGAGGAGGAAGAGGTATCAGGAAAAGAAGTGAAGGTTGTGAAGAGGAAGAAAAAGAAGATCCGGGAACCAAGTGGAGAAGAGGAGCTGATGGGAGAGGGAGAGAAGGTCATGAGGAAGAAGGTCACAGAGCCATGCGGAGAAGAGGAGGCATCAGGAGAGGAGGGGAAAGTCATGAAGAGGAGGAAGAAGCCAGAGGCACACACAGAACAAGAGGTGGCAGAAGAGGAGGGGAAAGCTGCAAAGAGGAAAAAGAAGAAGAAACAGAAGCAGGAGGAGGAGGAGGACAAAGAAGAGCCAGCTGAGACAGACATACCTCTAGAAGGCACAGGTGAGCCAGACCTGGGACACAGCCCCAGGAAGAAGAGAAAAAAGAAGAAAAGGAAGAGGGAGCCAGAGTGAGTAAGTGCCACAGCTGCTGTGTTGAGCAGCTGCCAGTCCCACCTTGCTGCGAGGGTTCTGATCCTGGTGCTGGTGGGTGCCCAAGGGTGCTCCAGGCTCGTCCCAGACAGAGCCCAAGCACTGTGGCTCAGCCTGGGAATGCTGGGCTGGGCTGGGTTGGTCTGGAGCTGGATCGACCTTTATTTCACTTCCTGAGCCTTCGCTGGTCAGGGGTGACCCCAGTTCCCCCCAGGCCCTGGGGCAGGGACCCATTTGCTGTGGGCTCGTCGCAGAAGGACACAAGGGGACAGACCCTGCAGCATATTGAAGTATTTTTTCAAGAGCACAAATAAATCTTTATTGCAGTGAGACCACCATGAAGTGTGAGTGGTGCAGGAAGCAGCAGAGCCCAGGATCCCAGATCACTTGGATCAGGCAGCAACCCCAAACAGAGCCCCCCCCCAGCAGCCCCCCATCACTCCCACCTCCTGGGCCTTTGGTCTGCAGTGACCTTTGATCCTGCTGGGTTGAGCTGAAGCCCAGCAAGGTGCTGAGCACCCTCCCAGCAGAGGCTTGGGCAGAATTGGGCCCTGATGTGCAGTACTGAAGCTGAGCCCAGCCCCTGTGGCCCTAGCCCTATGTGAGCTGCAGGACACAGTCCGTGCCAGGGTACGCTGGCAGGTTTAGAGCATATTTCTCCTGCAGCGCGGGGGGCACAAACCTGCCCCCGAGGAAGTGGTACCGCCCGGCAAAGTGCGTCGCCGCCTTCTTGGGCGCCGTGAGCGAGATGAGCATGTCGGGCTGGAGGCCGTCTGCCTTCCCCTTCTCCACGTCCCAGCCTGCAACGAGCCCCATGGCTGGGCTGGAGCTGGGACCACCCTGGCTGGGCACCTTCCTCCAGGGGTTGCGGCCGTTACTCACCCGAGGGGATGTCGATGCTGGCGATGGGCACTGTGACGCGCTCCAGGGTGCTGAGGATGCTGCCGAAGGGCTCCCGCACTGCCCCCTTGAAGCTGAATCCAAAAATCGCGTCCACCACCAGGCCGTAGAGCTCGTCAATGAATGCAGCCTGCATCAGGGATGGCAGCAGGTGAAGGGCAGCCCTGGGCACTGCTCCCGAGCCAACAACTGCCCCTCACCTCAGTTGGGAATTCTGGGAGGAAGGGGATGTCCATCTTCTCGCACTGGGTGGTCAAACCTTCAAAGAGGGGCTTGCTGGGGCGCTTGGGGTAATACACGGTGGGCAGGTAGCCCTACAAGAGCATGAGGAACCTGAACTAATCCTGCTCTGGCACCAGCAGCAGCCAGAGGAACAGGACCCCAAAGCCTGCAGTTACAGGGGCACATGGGCATTGGCAGCCTCACGGGGAGTGTGCAGAGACTCACAAACATCTTCAGGTGCCGGGCACAGACCAACCCATCGCCGCCGTTGTTCCCCGGCCCGCAGATCACGAGCACAGCGGGCTGGCTTGTCGTGAAGGAGCTGGGTGGGTAGGCCTGGTAGGAGATGTGAAGTTATGGTGGGAAAGCAAGGCCACACCACGGAACCAGGACTCCCACCTGCCTCCCACGATCCCAACCTTGGTGCTGCCACAGCTCTTCCCATGGCACTGGGACCCCACCCTAGGACTCTTCCCAGGATCCCCACTTGCCTCCCTGGTGTCCACCTTGGCAGTGGCACAGCTCAGTCCACAGTGCTGCGACCCCCCAGAACCCCTACCTTGGTAATGGCAGTGGTGCAGCTCAGTCCACAGTGCTGGGACTTCCCCCCCCAGTACCTTCAACTGCCTCCTGGGCTCCCACCTTAGCAGTAGCACAGCTCAGCCCACGGTGCCAGGACCACCCTCGGGATCCCCCCTGTTCCCGAGGGCCCCCACCTTGGCAGTGACACAGCTCTGCCCACGGGACTGGGACCTCTGTAGAACTCTTCCCAGGATCCCCACCTGCCCCCACCTTGGTGGTGGCACCCCACAGGACCCCCCCTGCCCCTCAGGACCCCCACCTTGGCAATGGCAGTGGCACAGCTCAGCCCTGCCAGCTCCATCAGCTGGTCCACGCTGAACTTGTACTCAGTGAAGAGCTCCTGGTCGATGGCCTGGGCCTCCTCCTGCCTGGGGGGAGGAGAATGGCACCCCTGGGGACCCCGACACTCAGCCACCCACAAGGTCTGCAGGGCTGGAGGCTGCTATGATCCCCTCGACTCTGTATGAGCCATGGGGGGACACACAGGGTCCAGCTCCCCATGCTGAGCCCCCCCGTGTATATCTGCACCCCAACCTCAGGTCCTGCCCGATCCCTTTGCACCTCTCAGCTCCCCCATATCCCGTCCTCCTCGACCCCTTACCCCACCCCTGTGCCCCCTCCACTCTGCCCGCCCCCCCCGTACCCTGCGGACCCCCAGAACCCCCCGCCCGCTCTACCACCCCCTCCTTCCCCCCGCGCCTCCCCACCCAGCCGTACCCCAGGAAGCGGAGCCCCTTCGGGCCGGGCCCCGCGCTGGGCCCGTGCATGGCGCGGCGGGGGGGGCACCGGCCCCACTCCCGGCCCTGACCCCAACCCAGACCCCAACCCCAGCCCCGGCACCGCCCGCCCGCCCGCGCCGCTGCCACGAGCAGCCCGAGCCCCAGCAGCGCCCTCGGGCCCGGCATGCGGCGGGCACGGCCCGGAACGGCTCGGGACGGCCCGGAACGGGGCGCGGAGCTCGGAAGGAGCAGGCGCGGGGCCGCCCCGGGGCGGAGCGACCGTCAGCGAGCGCCCGGGCGGGGCCGTGCAGAGCCCTCGGTCTCTCCCCACGGCGGGACTCGGCCGTCCGTCCAGCCCCCTCCGCCCTCTCCAGTCCCCTGGGGACCCTCGCGGTCCCTCCAGCCCCCGTCTAGGACCCCGCGGTCCATCCATCCCCTCCTTCCACTCCAGTCTCCCCCGGGACCCCCACGGTCCCTCCAGCCCCCTCCTTCCCCGCCAGTCCCTCTCGGGACCCCGCGGTCCATCCAGCCCCCTTCTCCCCCTCCAGACCCCATCCAGGACCTCGCCGTCCCTCCAGTCCCTCTCTAGGCCGGGACCTCGTGGTCCATCCAGCCCCCTCCTCCTCCTTCAGTCCCCTCAGGACCCCGCGATCCCTCCAGTCCCTTCATTCTCCTCACTGCCAGACCCTGGCCTGGAAAGGATGGCAGAAACAGAGTGGGGGCAAAACCGTGTTTGCTCAGTGGGCCCCCCCGCTCCAGCTTGGGGCTGTCCCTCCCAAGAAGTGGCATCTCCCACGTGTCCTGCTGGTCACACAAGGTTGCAGACAAGGGACAGTGTCTTGGTCCCTCTTTGAGGTTCCCGGCGGGGCCAGCAGCTGGTGACAGTGGCAGTAGGGTCATGGCCAGGGCTGCGAGATCACAGAGGCATCACAGGTTGTGGGGGTGTCCAGCGGGATGCAAAATGGAGTTATGGAATCATAGACTGCTTTGAGTGGGAAGGAACCTTAAATCCCATCTTGTCCCACCCTCCTGTCATGAGCAGGGACACTTTCCACTAGACCAAGTTGCTCCAAGCCCCACCCAACATGGCCTTGCACACTTCCAGGGATGAGGCAGCCACAGCTTCTCTGGGCAACCTGTGCCTCACCACCCTCACAGCCAAGAATTTCTTCCCCATATCCCATCTAACCCTGCCCTCTGGCAGTGGAAAGCCATGTCCTGTCACTCCAGGCCCTTGTCCAAAGTCCCTCTCCAGTCCTCCTGAAGCCCCTTTAGGCAGTAGCAGGCAGGAGGTTCATACTGGGGTGCTGGAAACCACCCTCAGATCTACTGCCCCATCCACAGGGTAGGGTTTGATGTTGGCTGCAAGGTGTCAAAATCCCCAGGCCCTGTGATTTTTGGCTTGGAGACTTGTCCATTGCAAGGATCAGGGGTGTCCCAAGCCCTGGTGGGGGTCTCCACCCCTGAACCCTCCTCTCAGAGGACGCCCTGGAGCCCAAACCTCCTGTCTGCTCCCTTGTCCACTCTCCCAGGGCATCACCTACCGCTCCAGAGGCCTTGGCTGGAGGGTTTGGTGGTCACGATGCCCTGTGGAACACAGTGTGAGACCTGCAGCCCTGGGCTCTCCACAGAAGTGACACTCTGGTTGTGTTCCATACTTACATGGCTGGAGGTCTGTGTGGGGTGGTGGGGCCAGGCACAGGGGGGTGGTCCTGTTACTGGCAACAACGTGCAGCTCATGTGGGGGTGACAGAGAGCATCTGTGACACAAACTCTCCCCATCCCATCGTGACTGAGCCCTCCCCAGGTTCCAGCTGGAAGTACCCCAAACCCACTCCCCAGAATTACGGATCTTTAAAAATCTCTGGATATTCCCCATTAACCAGGAGAAGTCCCCAGAGAGACACCACTCATTGTGCTACATCTGCTGCAGGGGTATTTGGGTACCAGGGGCTGTACTGGGGTGACTCCCTCTCACCCACCTACCTGTTAGCCTGGGGCTGACTCGGACACTCTGGAGCCACATCAGGACCACCCTCATCCTCCCCAGAGGTGCTCAGGATGCTGTGTGGGTTGCAGGGCTCCAGCGCAAGGCCATCAGTCAGGGCCACTCCTCTGCCTCCAGGGAGGAAGGACGAACAGGCAAGAGCAGAGTATCAGACTGTGTTGAAGCCTCAGCTCCAGCAGGAATCTCCTGGATGGCTCAATCCTGCATTTAGTTCTAACCCTCTCACCTGAATGCTTGGGATGTGCTCCCGGCACACACATGTAGAGGTGGTCCTGGGCTTTCCCTCCAAAGGACCTGGAGTGAAGGAAGGAAGGTTTGTCTCCTGGGTGATGCTGGGAACTCATCCCAGAGGAATGAGGGAGAGGACAGCAGCTTTCCTACTCACACCTCACTCCTCTGGACCTGTGTCCCGCTGGCCTGGGGCAGCATGGAGCAAAACCGCAGCTGGCTGAGCTCCTGGTGGGATGGAGGGATGGCTGGGGCTCATATGTGTGTCCCTCTGCCCACCAAACCTGGGCACCTCTTGCCACCAACCCCTACTGGGGTCTCAGCCCCCAGCCCGCCTGTGTGTCCCACACCCAGGGTGATGCTCACCAGAGCTGGGGTGGGCACTCGGCCCCCACGGTGGGAGAGGCGGCCACCGAGGCAGAGCCGGTGCTGGATGGCATCCATGAGCTTGTGCACAACCCACTCTCGGGCAGCTCTGGGGGCGTCCTGTGGTGGACAGAGCCCACATGGATGATGGGTTGAGTGGGTCTGTCCCCAGGGCTGGGGCACCCGTGATGCACAGCAGAGTCTGGCCCTGGAGGTTCCCCAGTGTGTCCTACCTGGCAGTGGGAAAGCAAAGTCAAGGCCTCCTCGTAGTGCCCGATGGCTTTCTGCGGGTCTCCCAGGTGGAAGCAGGCTGTGCCCAGCCCCTCACATGCTTGCCACTGCCCCTGCACGTCCCCTGGGAAGCAAAGGGCAGCATCAGTCCCAGCAGAGTGTAGTCGAGGTCCTGGGCAGGGAGCATCACCCAGCTTAAGTCCACTCAGCACCTGGATGCTGCAGACTGCCCGGGGGGGGGTTGCCTGTGCCTCTCCTTACCTGAGTCCCGGAAGGCTTGCAGGGCATGCAGGTAGTTCTCCGCGGCAGCCTCATGGTTCCCGAGCTGGCTGCAGGCGTATGCCAGATTCCCGAAGCACTGCCCCTGCGCCCTCCGGTTCCCCAGAGTTCCTGGAATTGGGAACACGGGGCTCCATCCCAAGCCGGTACATCCAGCAAAGCCAAGAGCTGGAGACAGCAGTGTAACCTACCGTGCAGCGCGGCCGCGCGCCGGTGCCAGCCCAGCGCTGTCCCAAAACTGCACAGGCCGTTGTGGGCAGCGCCCAGGTTCTGCAGCAGTGCAGCCTCCCGGTGCCGGTCCCGCTCCAGCTCCCCTCTGCAGAGCCCGAGGGCCTGCTCGAAGCTCTCAGCAGCCAGGGAGAAGATGTGGAGCTGGGAGTAACCCAGGCCAATGTCGTTGTAGAGTTTCCCTGGGGGCATAGAGGAAAAGTGGGCACAGGAGCTGCTACCTGGGACCCTTGAGAGCAAAGGGTGCAGCACAGCATTACCTCGCAGGGCTGGGTCGGGGATGGTCTCACAGAGTGAGCGGCACCGGGCGAGGACCTCTGCGATCTCCGCCGCTCGGAACCGCCGGCTCTGCAGCATGGAGCCACTCGCCCTGCTCAGAGCCACCGCCGCGGCCTCGGGGCTCTCCGCTGCCGTGTAGGTCTGTGCCGCGTCCAGGAAGCACCGTGCTGCTCGTGCCGGCTCCCGCATCCCCAGGTAGCAGCAGCCCATCTGCACGTGGGTCCCTGCTCGACCACCAGCCTGCGACATGTCATTGTGGCCGGTGGCTTTGCCAAAACAAGCCTTAGGAAAGTCCTGAAGCCCTTCCTGAGCTGCTCCAGCATTGAAATAAAGGTCCCCCGAGTGCTCCCCATTCTCCCTCTCCAAGGGCTGGGACTGGAGGAGGAACTCAAGGGCCTTTCTGGGCTTCCCAATCTCCACATAGGCAGCTCCCAGGTTGAAGGCACAAGCCCTGTGGAGCTGAGTGCTCACCACGTCCCTGGAGAGGAGCAGGGCCTTCCTGAAGCACCCCACTGCCTCCTGCCCGGCACCCAGTGCCAGCGCCTGGCGCCCAGCTTGTGTGAGCCCCTCAATCGCAGCCACCCTCCCCACTGCCTCATCACCTCCCTCCTGGGCATCTCCCCTGGCCTTGGCCGCCTTCTTTTTCTTCAGGCTCTTCTTGCAGCTGGGAGGGTTGGTGGGGGCTGTGGAGGCTGCAGGGGCTGCAGGGGTGGTGGTGGTGGTGGGGAGGACGGGTTTGTCAGGGGTGGTGGGTTGCACTCCCGGGTCAGCAGCCTCCTCTGAAGCCATAAGCAGGGGCAGTGACCTGTCTACAAGAGAGGCAGAGGCTCAGGCAGCTAAGTTGGCATGATCCTGCCAGGAATCCCTTTAAATGAGCAGAGTTATTTTATATTATTTATGAAAAATTAGGGAACTCTTGCAGTTTGTTTGCTGCTCAAATTTCAAGGAGGAAAAAGGCCTTTCCACAGAGGACCCTGCAAACCTCGGTGGCCACCAGAGGTGAGAGAGGTCACTCTGGGGGAGCAGGGGAGATGCTGCAGCAAGGGGGGTGGGAAGTTCCCGGGGTGCCTTTTTGGGAGGCAGAATAACCATTTGCACACACTTACTGTTTGCTCTTCAGGCGCAAAGGGTGCTGAGAGCAGGGAGGGAAGGGACAGGGCATCCCTGCCGTCGCTGCTGCAAGTCACAGCTCTCTGATGGGGATGGATGGAGGGGGTCCAAGGGGCCTCTCCACCTGGGCTTCCTGGAAAGTTGCCCCGAGCAAGTCGCAGCCCCCCAGTGATGGCCACTGGCGCCTGGTGCTGGAGCACAGCCGGGTTCTGAGTGGCAGGAGCGTGGCAGGAGCTGGCACAGGCTCGGACAAAGCTCCTGGGGAAGCATATCCTGCAATGGCCCCGCTGGCTCTGGTTTCATCCCTGTCACCAGCATGGTGTGCAGCGCCATGGCAACTCCGTGCAGCAGCACCGGTGTGAGACCTGTCATGGATGGACGGCACAAACTGGGTGGCAGTGTCGTGGTTTAAGCCCAGATGGAAATTAGGTACCACACAGCCACTCGCTCGATCCCCCTTTTTCTCCCTTCCAACCCCATGGAACGGGGAGGAGAATCAAAAGTGAAACTTGTAGGTTGAAATAAGAAGGGTTTAATAATAGAAAACAAAGTAAAATACAATAATAATGGTAAGTAATAATAATAAAAAAAAGGGAAAGAAAAAAAACCCAAGTGATAAACAATACAACTGCTCATCACTCGCTGACTGATGCCAGACTCCCTTCCCAAACTCAGAATCACCCCCTCCCAGGTAATTCCCCCAGTTTATATACTGGGCATGATGGTCTATGGTGTGGAATATCCCTTTGGCCAGTTTGGGTCACCTGCCCGGGCTATGCTCCCTCCCAGTTTCTTTTGTGAACCTTCTCACTGGCAGAGCATGAGGCACAAAAAACCCAAAAGGTCCTTGACTTAGGAGAAACACAATTTAGCAAAAACCAAAACATTGGCGTTATCAACATTATTCTCATTCTGAATCCAAAACACAGCACTGTGCCAGCTACTGAGAAGAATATTTTAGCTCCATGCCAGCCAGAACCAGGACCAATGGATCCTACAACCGCACGATGGAGGGCACAACTGTGTGCTGGGCAGCACCAGTGCACGATGGACAGGACATGGGCACAATGGATCGGGCACAATGGATGACACAACCACACCATGGATGCCACAACTGGCCCCTCACTGTCTCGGCAGCTCATGGCAGGTGCTGGGGGCTCGGTTCGTGGCAGGGCAGGTCTGTGCTTTGGCGCAGGTTGATGGACAGTTGCAGAGCAAGGAGGGCACAGTGAACCCCAGAGCTGGCACCCTGGGCCTGGCACAGCCCTGGCCCCTGGGCACAGCCCGTGGTGGGGTCCCTCAGCAGCCCTTGCTTGGACCTTCACCCACCAGTTCCCCCTACACCCCGGTGTGTGCCAGTCCCTGAACCCACGGGCTCCTCCCGCCCCCCGGTGTGTGCCACCCTCCGCACCCATAGGCGACCGCTGCATCCCGGCGCGTGCCAACCCCCGCACCCACGGCCTCCCCCCCTCCCCTCGGTGGTCCCCACGCACCCCGTTTTGTGCCACTCCCCGCACCCACGGGCTCCCCCCGCTCCCCGGTGTGTGCCGGGCCCCCGCAACCCCCTCTTCACGACTCCCCCCTCCCCTCGGGGGCCCCCGTCCCCCAGTGGTGTCACCCCCCGCACGCACGGGCCGCCCCCGCCCCGGCGCTGCCCCCGCCCGGTGCCGGTGCCGGACCTGCAGCACCCGGCGGCCCCCGCGCGGAGCCACGTGGGCGGCGGGAGATTCAAACCGCGGGTGGAGCCGCCGCCGCCACCGCGGCCATGGAGGGAACCGGGACGGGACGCTGTGAGTGACCAGCAGCGGCAAGGGGGGACTGCCGGGGGAGGAGAGGCGATGGGGAGTGCGGGGGGCCGGGGGGACAGGCAGGTCTGGGGGTGCAGGGGGATGGGGGCCGGGTAAGTCTGGGGCAGTCGGGGGGTGGACAGGGAGGTCCGGGGGTCGGGGGGGATGAGGGGAGCAGGCAGGTCTTGGGGTGCAGGGCGATCTGGGGGAATAGGTAGGTCTAGAGGTGCAGGGGGATCTGGGGGGAAAGGTAGGTCTGGGAGTGCAGGGGTTGCTGGGAAGACAGGTAGGTCTGGAGGTGCAGGGGGATCTGGGGGGAAAGGTAGGTCTGGAGGTGCAGGGGGATCTGGGGGGGCAGGTAAGTCTGGGGGTGCGGGGGTTGGCCAGGGAGGTCTGGGTGCAGGGGGGTCGAGGGGGGAAGGTAGGTCTGGGGGTGCAGTGGGATCTGAGGGAACAGGTAGGTCTGGAAGTGCAGGGGATCTAGGGGGACAGGTAGGTCTGGGGGTGCAGGGTGATCTGGGGGGAGAGGGGGATGTAGGGGCTGGTAGGTCTGGGGATGCAGAGGGATGAGGGAACAGGCAGGTCTGAGGGTGTGCGTAGAGGAAAGGTAGTGTGTAGGGTCCCAGGCACCTGGGGACAAACAGGGGGATGTGTTTGAGGAGTTGTTTGGTGGTGGGCAGCCGGGTGCCCCCCAGCAGTCAAGGGTACCTCCAGCACCAGCAGTGCCAAAGGATCCCAAACCTGCAGCTGTGTCCCCCTGAGTGCTGGCTCTGGGCCCCCGCTCCCTGATGTCAGCTCTGGGTGCCAGCTGTGGCCGTTATTTGGGAAAAAGGGAAGTTGGAAACTTTTCCTCCAACCGCCTGAAGGGCCTGGCTGGTGTCACCGTCATGCTGGTGCCTCCCCCATGTGGCTGTGGGAGGTTGCTGTGCCAAAAGCCTGCCTCCCTTTCTCAGATCTTAGTTTGGGTGGCCATGGGGGCTTCCAAAAGCCCCCCCAAGCAGAGGGCTCTGACGGGCACCCCCATCACTGCCCAGGTGAGCGCCTGACTGCGGCCGAGATGGACGAGCAGAGGAGACAGAACGTTGCCTACCAGTACCTCTGTCACCTGGAGGAAGCCAAGCGGTGGGGCTGCAACCGGGGATCCCCTCGAGCTCAGATTTGGGGGGGGAAAGGGGTGCAAAGGAGGGGGGGAGGGGGGGGGGGGGTCTGGGTGGGGGGCAGCTATAATGCTGCAGAATCTTGCCCAGACTCTGGGGCTTTGTGGCCCTCAAAGATGCTTTTGGAGGTGGTTTTTGGGGGGAGGCCCTCAGCCAAGCACCCAAACAGAACCAGCTGGCAGCAAAGGGCTGAAGGCCAACCTCCCCTGCCAGGGGCATTTATGGGGAGGGGGTTGAGGGGGTCTCCTCTGGGTGCTTTTCCTGCCTGGTGGGATGCTGGGATCTGTGATGTGCCCCATCTTTGCCCTACCAGCTGGATGGAGGCCTGCCTGGGTGAGGGGCTGCCTCCCCCCACCGAGCTGGAGGAGACCCTGCGCAACGGGGTCCTCCTGGCCAAGCTGGGCCACTGCTTCGCCCCGGCTGTGGTCCCACTGAAGAAGATCTACGATCGTGAGCAGACTCAGTACAAGGTAAGGCTGTGACACCAGGGGTGTGTTCCTTAGGGTGTACAAGTTCAGCCTGACTCTAGCTCTGCTTTTCTAGGCAGCTGGGCTTCACTTTCGGCACACGGATAACATCAACTACTGGCGTGATGCCATGAGCCATGTGGGCCTTCCCTCGGTAATGTCCCCCCTCTGCTCTCCCTGGCCAAGGGACATGCTGGCCTCTGCCCTGTGGCAGCACCGTGGGGAGTGCCGGTGTGGCAGGGGGTCTTTGTCTCTGCCCCCCACCCTTGGACACCATCCTGCCCAGGGACCGTCTCGATGCCATCCCCACCTGAGCTGTCTCTTGTCTTTCTGGCAGATCTTCCACCCAGAGACCACCGACATCTACGACAAGAAGAACATGCCCCGGGTGGTCTACTGCATCCACGCACTCAGGTGGGTGGCCTGGCCTGGCTGTCACCACTCATGAGCCGCTCATGTTTGTGCTCACGAGCCCTTTGGTGGCATCACTCCCCGGCCTCGGCTGCCACAGAAGCTTTGGGAGGGAGAAGCAGGTGATGTTACGGTCATGGTCTGTCTTTCAGCTTGTACCTCTTCAAGCTGGGGCTGGCTCCTCAGATCCAGGACCTGTACGGCAAAGTGAACTTCACAGGTATGCTGCTGTGTGGGGGGACCTGGGCTGGGGGCTGGTGAGGAGGGGTTTGCCATTAATGTTTTGGGATCCTGTGGGAGGAGGGGTGTGGGGAGTGAAGATTTTGAGTGAGGTTTGCCAAAGCTGCCTCAGGGATGCTCACCCCAGTGTGGGGATTTTCTGCACCCCTCTGGTCTGGAAGGGGAACAGGGGCTCTGCTGGCTGCCCCCGCTCCAGTACTGTCTCTCTGCTCTGCTCCAGAGGAGGAGATCAACAACATGAAGCGGGAGCTGGAGAAATACGGGCTGCAGCTGCCTGCCTTCAGCAAGATCGGTGGCATTTTGGCCAATGAGCTCTCAGTGGACGAAGCAGCAGGTGACGGGTGCCTGGTGGGGAGCAGGGCTGGGCAATCAGCCCCTGGATACCAGGTCTGAGACCAGCAAACTTGAGAGGTGGTGCTCTGGGAGGTGGTGGTGGTCTGGGATGCAGTGGAGGCACCTGGTTGCTCACCTTCAGCCCCGCATGTGGCTGCAAGGGCTGACACAGCCCCTTGCCCACTGGCAGCACCGGGGGTTCTACATTACCTGTTCTTGCTGTGAGACACCAAGACTTCCCACGTTCTGGAGACTGCAGCTCACTCTTTGGTGGTTCCCACCATCGTGCATGGAGTGGCTCTTGTCCCACTGCGTGCAGGGTTATAGCGGATGGTCCATCTCACTCCTCCATGTCTCATCTCGCCCTCCTCCTTCCCACCTCGCCTCCAGTCCACGCCGCGGTGCTGGCGATCAACGAAGCTGTGGATCGGGGGGTGGTGGCCCAGACGATGGAGACCCTCCGCAACCCCAGCGCGATGCTGCAGGACCTGCGTGGGGAGCTGGCGGGCGCCTACCAGGAGGTGCTGCACCGGGCGAAGCTGGAGAAGGGCAGCAATGCCAGGAACAGGGTGAGGAGGGCATGGGGGGCTCGGGGGGGGCAACTGGGAGAGGAGCAGCCCCTTTGCTGATGGGTGCTTCGAGCTGAAGGGGTCCCTTGGCCACAGACCATACGGTGATTGCTGGGTGAAACACAGCCTGGGAGCCCTTGTGCTGAGCAGAAGATGGGGGAGATGATTCCTCTTTGGGGGCCTAGTTGATCCCCAGGGCTTGGGAAATGAGCCCAGGCACCTGCAAGGGGCCCTGCTGTGTGCTGTGGGTTGAGCTTGGGAGGAAAGCTCAGGGTGAGGAGTCTCTCTCCAGTATCTGCAGGTGATCCCTGAGGGAGAGGACGTCTACGACTGGTGTCTGACCCAGGCTGAAATCCAAGGGAACATCAACAAAGTGAATGGTGAGAGAAGCTGGGCTTTCCTCTCAGGGGGGGCTTTAGGGCTTATAGTGGGACCATGGTACCCCAGGGCATGAGGAGAGTGATGGGTACAGCAGGAATGAGTGATGCAGACCCATCAGGGATCAGGGCTGGATGTGCATTTCCAAGGAGAAATTAAAATGATGGGTATGCAGGCTTCAGCCATAGCTGCCTTTGCTCCCTGAAGCTGTGGGATGATTTACCTGCTGACCTCTGGGATGGACTGGCCTCTTGTAGTGCACGGGGCTCTGGAGGAGGTGGACGATGCCCTGCAGAGACAGGATGTGCCGGGACTGCACCGGGCGCTGCAGGACCCTGTCCTGGCCCTGCACTGCTTCCAGCGCGACAACCTCCAGCTCTACTTGGAGCAGCTCAGCATGGACCGGGAGCAGAAGGCACTGGTAGGTGCTGGCAGGAGCCTGTGGTGTGGGGTACCTGTGCTGGGGGTGCACCCCTGTGGTCCTGAGGAGGAGGAAGGTCCCCTGGGTGGGAGTTGCTCTGCAGGTTGGCAGATTTCTGACAGGGTCTGAGCACGGCTCCTCCATCAGTGTGAGCAGGATGAGGTGTGAGACCCAACACCCATCTCTGCCCACTGCAGGACCTGGGCTACCTGGAGATGCTGGACCAGGAGGAGGTGCAGGCAGGGATCCTCACAGCCAACAGGAGGGGCAAGGAGGAGCGAGCCAGTGAGTGCCAACAGGGACATGGTGCTCGCGGTGCTACCTTGTGAATGCCCAGGAGCTGGTGCCCCTGCCAGCAACCTGACCAAAGGAAGACCAGGCACGGCCACCTCCTGCAGCCCCCCTGTGCCAACTCCCCTGGTCTGTCCCTCAGTGCTGCTGGCTGTCAGCCGGATCAACGCTGCCATCCGCCAAGGGATGCTGGCTGAAACCTTGGAAGCGCTGACGGACCCTGCGGCGCAGCTGCCCGATGTGCACCCCTTTGCTGCCCCCCTGTACCAGCGCCAACTGGCCCTGCTGCAGCGCCAGCACCCACGGGTGAGAGACCCCCAAGCACGGGAGATGAGGGGGATTGGTGCTTCCCCTGTGCCCGGGGGTGCTGGGCTGGAGGAGGGGGTTATGAGGGATCAGTGTCTCTGTCTGCCCTGGGCAGGGTGAGCTGGCGCAGGAGGAGCTGTTCGTGGCTGTGGAGATGCTCTCGGCTGTGGCGTTGGTCAACCAAGCCCTGGATGTCGGGGATCCCGACAGGCTCTGGAGCAGCCTGGTCAGCCCTGCCCTGGGCCTCTCGGGAGTTGAGGATGCAAACGCACAACGGTGAGAAGATGGGCTCTGTGTTTGAGGTCAGTGTGGAGAAATCCAGTGGGAGGGGATGGTCAGTCGGCCTGCACTTTTTGTGGGTTTGTTCCAGCAGCCTCCTGCCCTGTGCCTTGCCTTTCCCCTCTGAAGAGCCAGGCAGCTGGCTGTGGCAGGCGCCATCCTGCTCAGAATGCACTGAACCCTGCTTGGAATGCACCAAGCCATTGCCCTGTGTCTCTCCTTCAGGTACTTTGAGGACTTGCAGCAGCTGAAAGGCCAACCTAGGGAAGCGGGAGCTGAATTCCTGAGCTGGAATGACATTCAGGACAGTGTGAACAGCACCAATTCATTGGTGCAGGATGAAAATGACAGTGAGTCCTGCCCACATGGGGTTTGGGCGTGCAGGGCAGTCTGCAGACAACCCGGGTAGGGAGATTGCACTGGGATTCCAGCCCCAGTGAGACACCAGAGAACCTCGCACCACCCTGGGCTGTGACTCCCTTGGGTGCCTGGAACACGGAGGGTTGAGCAGCACGTCCCTCCCTTCCCACGCAGGAGTCCACGCGGTCAGGCTGGTCAATGAGGCGCTGCTGCAGGCAGACCCCGAGAAGACGCTGGCGGCGCTGCTGCTGCTGGAGGCCGCCCTGCCCGACATCGCCCTCCCGACCGCCCAGCGCTACCACGACGTCCTGTCCCGGGCACAGAGGCAGAAAGCCCAGGTGAGGTGGGGGTCATTAGCTGTGGAGTACCTCCATGGAAGCATGGCATCCCCCCTTGCTGTGGAGTACCCCACTGACTGCATGGCATTCCACCCTGGAAGCGGGGTACCCCAGCTTGGTAGCATGGTATCCCCCAAGGCTGTGACGTACCCCCCCCCCCCAGTAGTGCAGCACCCTGCAAAGCAGAAGGTGCTCAAGGGGGGCTGCCCAGCTTGTTAGACTCCATTTCCCCCCGTGCCCAACTCTGCTGTCTCGCAGGCCATGGGGGATGATGGAACTGTGCTTTGGTGGGAAGAGATCCAGGAAGGGGTCTGCCAGGCTAACCAGGACACAGCGGCAGCCAGAAGGAGTGAGTGCTCTCCCCACACAGGCTCTGGGTGCTGAGCCCCTGTGGGCTGAGGTGCTGCTGTGGGGGTCAGAGGATGAGAAGGTGCTGATGTGAGCCCCCTCTGTTCCCTCAGTGGCTCTGGGCATTGCTGCCATCAACCAGGCCATCAAGGAGGGGAAGGCGGCGCAGACACTGCGGGTGCTGCGCAACCCTGACGTGGCCCTGTGTGGTGTGGTGAGCGCCTGTGCCAGTGCCTACCAGGAGCAGCTGGCAGCTCTGGTGGCCACCAAGAGACCGGCAGGTAAAACCTTGGGAGCTGCAGAACTGCCCCCCCTCCACCTGAGGTGTTCGAGGGGAGCAGCACCACCCAGCAGTTCCTGTCTGTCCCGGCATGCAGGGAGTGAGAAGCTGTACTGGATCCAGCACAGGCTGCCAGATGGTGCTGAGTACTACCTGAGCCTGAAGACCTTTGAGGGCAGCTGGCAGCGCCCACGCGACGGCGGCCTCAACACCGCACACCTGAGCCGGGAGGAGATCCAGGTACAGGCCGGACGGGGCTGGGTGAGCACCAGTGGCATCACTGGGGCTGAGCTGGTGCCTCATGTCCCCACAGTTGGTTGTCACCCGAGTGACAGCAGCGCATGACCGGGAGTGCCTGTGGGCATCCAACACCTCCTTCGTGGTGAGGCTGCAGGCTCGGCTCCGGGGCTTCCTTGTTCGCCGGGAGTTCGCGGCACAACAGCACATCCTGCGGGAGCAGCAGCCGGCTGCCGTCAGGATCCAGGTGATGCAGCCAGAATCCATCCCACCTCTGTGCATGGGGACACAAACATGGGCAGCTGCTCACAGCATCCTCTGGTGGGTCCAGCGACCTTTGCCATTTTACTCCTTGGGCCCCCCGAGGTGCTGCAGAGGGTGGTGTGGGGCTTGTTTCTCTCACAGTGGCTGCTTTGGGTGCTGGTTTCTTCTTTTCTTGTGCTGCGTTATCTTCTTCCCTTGTGTGCTCCTGATTGAGAGTCATGGTGACCTCATGCAGGTCTCTAACTGGTGTCTTCTCTTGTGCCCAGGCTTGTTGGAGGGGGTACAAGCAGCGCAGAGCTTACCTGGAGAGGCTGTGTTACCTGCGAGCCAACGCAGAGGCTGCAATCAAGGTTGGGAAGACTCTTCCTTCGGCCTTTGCTCCCTCATTGGGCATTGCCACCCTCTTGCTCGGCTGCAGGATGGCACCTACCCCCTGCCCAGTGCAGAGGAGCCGAGGGGGCTGCTGGGCCAGGGCAGCATGTGAGGGGATAAGAGAGAACATCTTGCAAAAATCATTGAATAGAATTATGGACTTGTTGAGCTTGGAAAAGCTCTTGAAGATCATTGAGTCAAACTGTTCCCCCAACACTGCCAAGGCCGCCACTAACCCATGTCCCCAAGTGCCACATGTCTGTTAAATTCCTACAGAGATGGTGACTTCACCATTGCCCTGGGCAGCCTGTGCCATGAAGAAATTTTCCCTAGTGTCCAATCTAAACCTCTGGAAATCCTCAGTTTCCCCCCTTTCCACCCACTCGCTTTGGCCAAGTGAGTCCTTGCAGAATCCGACTATTTGAACATCTCTTCCAGATCCAGGCGTGTGTGAGGATGTGGCAGGCTCGGAGGAAGTACCAGGAGAGGCTGCGCTACTTCAGGCAGAATGTCAGTGATGGGATGGGAGCAAAACAGCTCCTGGGAACATGTTGGTGGGGATGGAGGAGAATGATCTGGAGCCCATGGTTGGATCTCCTTCCCTGAGTGCTTGTGGCACAGCTGGAGGGAGAACTGCTGCATCCTGGCCAAGGGGGACACATGGGAAGGAAAATGTGCCAGGGGGGTCTGGAAGCCAAACTATCAGGCTCTGTGAGGTGTGAGGAGAGACAAAAGCCACTCCAGTTCCATCAAAAACCAGGGAATTCAAGATGCTCATTAGAGGGGAAGGAAATTTTGGGGGAAAGGGAGGTATTGGCTGCAGGAAGCGAAACTGCACCTCTGGAGTTGCTGCAGCTTCTGAAATACAGTGAGCACAGGGGAACAACTGCTGAGGAGGGTGGAATCCCAAAATCCCTCCCCGGTTGTGGAGACCCTCATCCCAGGCCTTGGCACACTGCCAGCAGTGGGAGCAGGCAGCCAAATACCTGTCCAGCTCTCCTCCACTCCCCACGTGTGTCAGGGATGCTGTGGGGAAACATCCCCCACCCCCTTGTTTGTCTTGGCAGATTAAAGCTGTAATTAAAATCCAGGCTTTTGTGCGAGCGAACAAGGCCCGTGGGGATTACAGGATGCTGGGTAAGTGTCTGCTCATTGCTGCTCTGAAGTGTGAGGGCTAATTGGGAAGGGGGCTCTGCCTCCTCCCTCACTGGCCTTGCATGGTGGGGAGGTGGTGGCAGGCTGGCCATCAGTGTCCCTGTGCCAAGGACAGGAGTGACAGATCCTTGGTGGTTCCTGGGTGTCAACCTTGGAGCTGCTCCTCTGCCCCCAAAAGCTTCCTGGGGGCTTTTTTGCGGTGTGGCCATGCCCTGTCCCATGTCCTAGTATGGCAAGAAGATGCTTTTCCAGGAGGATGGGGTCTCTGGGTGAGGTCCTGGAGGTCCAAGGGTTTGTGATGGAGGTGGCTGCTCTGCCCCCTGCAAGCATGCACGGTGTCACTGTGTCTTGCCGCAGTCCATGCCAGGAGGCCACCACTGAGCATCGTCCGGCGCTTCATCCACTTGCTGGAGCAGAGTCAGCATGACTTCTGGGAGGAGTCAGAGGTGCTGCGGCTGCAGGAGGAGGTGGTGAAGAGGATCCGTGCCAGCCAGCAGCTGGAGAGTGACCTGGACCTCATGGACATCAAGATCGGGCTGCTGGTCAAGAACAGGATCACGCTGCAGGTGGGGAGCAGGGCAGGGGTCAGGGGAGGATCTCAGACATCTCATGTGGTCCTGCCAAAGTGCCTGAGCCCGTTGGTCCTGCTCTCCATGGCATTGCAGCTTGGACTTATCTCTGCTTCACTTTTCAAGTGGTTGGAGGGGTTGGGAGGGGTTGAGGAGCACTGGAATGCCTCAAGCTCTTTCCAGAGGCTGGTTGGAATGCCAGAGCCTATGGCAGTCCCCAGCACTTCTCTCCCTGCCCACATGGCTGCAGGAGGTGGTCTCCCACTGCAAGAAGCTGACAAAGAAGAACAAGGAACAGCTCTCAGAGATGATGTCCATAGACAAGCAGAAGGGGCTCAAGTCACTCAGCAAGGAGAAGCGGCAGAAGCTGGAGGCCTACCAGCACCTCTTCTACCTGCTGCAGGTGGGGCTGGTGGGGATCTGCTGTGTCCCCCACAGTGGGGGGGCAGTGTGGGGACCTGGTCCCCGAGTACTCCACAACATTTGGGTTAGCTTGGTGTCCCTCGTGCCTGCAGACGCAGCCGGTCTACTTGGCCAGGCTGATCTTCCAGATGCCCCAGAACAAGTCCACCAAATTCATGGAGTCCGTAATCTTCACGCTTTACAACTACGCATCCAACCCACGGGAGGCTTATCTGCTGCTCCAGCTCTTCAAAGCAGCGCTGCAGGAGGAGGTCAGGTGGGTGTCCATGGGTGTCCTGGTTTGGGGACAGGCCTGGGCAAAGGCTGAACCAAGGGCATCATCTTGGATGCAGTTATCTCCTCTGGCTACTCCCTCCTGCTTGGAGAACACACACACTGGTCCATCCCCTCATCCCATCCGCCCTGTCTCTCTCCCCAGCTCCAAGGTGGACCATGTCCATGACATCCTGATGGGGAACGCCACGGTGATCCGGCTGGTGGTCAGCTTCTACCGCAACGCGCGTGGGCAGAATGCCCTGCGGCAGATCTTGGGTGGCCCAGTGCAGGAGGTCCTGCAGGGCAAAGCCCTTGGCATCCGTACCGACCCTGTGGACATCTACAAGGCGTGGATCAACCAGGCTGAGTCACAGAGTGGGCAGAGAAGGTCAGGCCCTGGGCGAGGAGGCTTGGCCCAACCACAGGGTGACAGGCATTGGGATGGTGATGGGATCTTCCTTTCACAGCAAACTCCCGTATGAGGTCAGCCCCGAGCAGGCTCTCAGCCACCCCGAGGTCCAAAGGCGGCTGGATATTTCTATCCAAAACCTCCTGGCAATGACAGACAAGTTCGTCTCTGCCATCACCTCTTCCGTTGACAAGATCCCGTATGTATCCCTATGGTATCCGTGCCCGCCCCGGGAGCACTGCCGGCTCAGAGGTGTCTCTAGCAAGGCCTTAGAAAGGAGGTTCGGTGACTGAGGTCCTTTTGCCCCTTCAGTGCTGCAGGGCTGTTTTACTGCACTGTCAGCAAGCTGAAACCAAATATCAGCAGTGCCCCGTAGGCTGGCTCTTTGGGCCACTCTGAGTGCTTTACTGCTGGTGTTGAGGTGTTGCCAGGGAGAATCTGAGCTGTGGTCATCTCAGAGGATGAAGGCTTCCTCCAGGGATGTCTGGGCTGGCAGCAGGGAAGAGGAGAGAGCCAAGGGATGCTGCAGCTGCTGGCCCCTCCTGTGGGCTCCTCCATTGCCCCAGGGCTGGAGGTTGAGTTGTGGGTGGTAGAGCTGGGGCAGGGTGGTCCTTCATGCTGATGGACCTTTCCCTGCCCTCTCCTCAGCTATGGCATGCGCTACATGGCCAAAATCCTGAGGACATCTTTGATTGAGAAATTCCCCAAGGCCCCGGCAGAGGAAATCGATAAGGTACCCTGGGGCTGGGGGGGTCTGTGCCGTTTGATGGGGTTCATCTGTGTCTGCACATGAAGGGCCAGTATCTCTTCACAGAAAGTCAAGTCCTCTGGACTTAAAAATACCTCCAAGTCAACATTTTCCATGAGCCACTAAGGAAATGCCAAGGGTGGGCTCTTCTCAAGGGTGCCATCTCCTCTGGGAGGCTCCCACAGGGCAGTGCAAGGATGCAACACCCTTCCCTGCTGAGCCACCACCTCCTTGGGCCTCAGCCCGCCTGCTCCCCCAACCCCCAGCCTGTCTTGTGCCCTAGATTGTGGGCAACCTGCTCTACTACCGCTTCATGAACCCGGCTGTGGTGGCCCCTGACGGCTTTGACATCGTGGACATCTCGGCTGGGGCAACCCTGCACCCCGAGCAGCGCCGCAGCCTGGGCTCCATCGCCAAAGTGCTGCAGCACGCAGCCGCCTGCAAGGCCTTCAGCGGGGAGAACGTGCATCTCTGCAGGGTGAACCAGTACCTGGAGGACACCCACAACAAGTTCAGGTGGGCACCAGGACAGCATTGGGGTGAGAAGCCGGTTGTGAGCCAGTGGCAGGGTTTTGGGGTTGACCAAAGGGGTCCTTCTCTCCAGGAGGTTCATCTCTGCTGCCTGCTGTGTCCCTGAACCAGAAGAGAGGTTTAATATGGATGAGTACTCAGAGATGGTGGCGGTGGCCAAACCAGTCATCTACATCACTGTGGGGGAGCTCATCAACACACACAAGGTAAGGGCATAAAGCTCACAGCAAGCAAGCTCTGTTTCCTCTGCTCCCACCTCCTGGGCTTTCTGCCGCATTTCCTCACACTCTTCTGTGTCCCACCCCCAGCACAGCTCCTCTCCTCCTGACTCTTTTTTCTTTTTTAAGCAAGGAAATAACCCAGATTCTGCAGGTTTGTTGCTGCTTGTCCTTCCCTGAACACCATATCTGCTCCATCCCCTTTTGGGTGTAAAGGATGCAAAGGGGAGCCTCTCTCCCTCTTCCTTTGCATCCCCCTTTGCCACTGACTCATCCCTTGCACCGTCCAGCTCCTGCTCGAGCACCAGGACTCCATCGCACCGCACCACGAAGACCCCCTGCACGAGCTCCTGGAGGATCTTGATGAGATTCCTACGGTCCAGTCCCTGGTTGGTAGGTCAAACTCTGGGACACACCACCCACACTGTCAGGAGGAGGGTGGACATGGGGACAATTTGACTTGCATGAAGCTTGATCTGGATTCCTTCTGTGTGAGAAACTGGCCCTTTGGAGCCCAACACAGCTAGCAGGGCTCTCTCTGCCCTTGTAGGGGAAAGTGTTGCCAGCCTGGCAGACAGTGGTGCTGAGCAGGTGCTCTCTCAGCTCAGCAGAACAGAGATCTCCCTTACCCTCACTGGCAAGCTGCTGCCAGCGGCCAGCAGTGAAGAGAGTGACACGAGGAGCTTGCTGCTGAGGTGAGGATGGGCCCCACGGGCATTGGGATTGTGCTGGGGGCTGGGATACTCTAGAGGGGCAAGAAATCCTTGCGTGGAAAGTAAATATTGTGAACAGGGTGGTGGTCTGGAGTGGATGCCTGACATCTCGCTCTGGTCTCTAGTACCAAGCAGATGCTGGTAGATGTGATCCAGTGCCAGTCAGGAGATTCCCTCCCAGAAATCCTGTGGACACAAGCCTTGGAGCACGAGGTGGGTTGAGTGAGGCTGCTGCTGGGCATGAGCTAAAAACGTTTGCAGCAAAATGGCAAAAAAAACCCCTCGCAAAAAGCTGCCCTGCTCCTCTTGGAGCCTTGGCCACTGCTCTTGTGCTCCAACGAGAGCTCCAGTTTACACAGAAAACATGTGTTCTGGACCAGGAGAGATCCACATCAAACTGTGCGAGAGGGGGTTTGGTTGCTCCATCTCCTCGTGCCCCATTTCAGCTGCGTTCCAGGCTCAATGGCTTCTCATCCCTAGGAAGCCGCCCACGACCGCCTCGTGCACAGGCGAGCGCTGCAGGATGCCCAGACCCCCACCCAGCTGAAGCGGCACCGCTCCCTGGCTGCCAACGGTCAACTCTCCATGGAGGAGAAGAAGCGCAAGATCATCCGCAACCTGCGGCACTTGGAGAGCCTGGGGCTGGTGGACTCTGCCCACCAGTACCAGGAGCTCATTGATGAGCTGGCCAAGGTGTGCTGAGTCAGCCCCCCTGAGATCCTGCTCTGGTGCTCTGAGAAAGCTCAGAATGAGGTATATTGGCTTTCTTGCCTGGCTTTGTTCCCTCCAGGACATCCGGAACCAGCGGCGCCACCGGCAGCACCGCCGTGTGGAGCTCCTGAAGCTGAGGCAGACCCTGCATGGCCTAGATGCCAAGACCTTATTTTATGAGGAGCAAATTGATTATTACAACCAGTACATCAAGACCTGCCTCGACAACCTGGCAGCCAGCAACAAGTATGGTTTCTTACCAAAAATCAGTACTTTTTAAAAAAAACCCATTATTTGTTTTCATTGTTCTCTGGTTGTTGTGACTCCTGGAGATGTTGGGGGTCCAAGGGGACACAGGTGGCAGGAGATGAGCTTTCACCATGTGGTTCCTCCTCTTCCAGGGTCAGCGGGAAGAGTAAGAAGCTGCCGTCACTGCACTACACAGCGGCCCGGCTGTTGGAGAAGGGGGTGCTGCTGGAGATCCAGGACCTGCCACCCAGCCAGTATGTAGCCTTGGCTCCATGAGAGGAGCTGTTACTTGGGGTTGTCCTGTGCCAGGGCCAGGAGTTGGACTCGATGATACTTGTGGGTCCCTTCCGACTCAGGATATTCCATGAAAGCTTGGGCAGGTAGAGGAAAATAACCCAGGAGGAGAGTGCACCTGAGCCACCATTGTCCTCCTGGGATGGGGCAAGTCATTTCATGTAGGAGAACACGGGACAGTTGGGATTTGGAGGGGGGATTTGGGTTGTGGGTCTGGCTGCTGTGCTGAGGGGTTGTGCTGGGTGGGTGACCAGCTCCTTGGTTGCCTTAAAGCCATGAAGCTCCTTCTGGCAGTGAGTGGCTCTGTCCCCTCAGGTTCAAGAATGTGATTTTTGACATCATCCCCTGTGAGGAATCGGGCAAGTTCCAGGTGAAAGCCAAATTCATGGGAATCGACATGGAGCGCTTCCAGCTGCACTACCAGGTGGGGAGCCTGTCCTGGGGCTGCCAGTGCCCAGCAAGGCCAGGGAGTGCAGGGGACAGGTGGTGTCCCCTCGCCTGCAGTTTTTGGGGGACTCAGAGCCCACGGGGAGCCCTGCCCTCAGCTGGGGACAGCCTTGTTGTGCATCTCCCACTGCAAGCCCAGCTCTGAGCTGATCCTTCTTCCCGGGCATGGGGCTGGCAGCAGTGACGGTCACCTCTCCCACAGGACCTGCTGCAGCTGCAGTACGAGGGCGTAGCAGTCATGAAGATGTTTGATAAGGCCAAGGTCAACGTTAACCTGCTCATTTTCCTCCTCAACAAGAAGTTCTTCAAGAAGTAACAGGGGTGGGGGAGTGGGATGGGCTACAGGGACGGGGGGGACCAATGAAAACCTGCCAAAGACACCTTGGGGTTAGTGATCCTGGGGTAGGGAAGTTGCTGCTGGCCATGGATCTTTCCTGCCTGGACACAGAGTGCTTGAGCACCTGCAGCCGGCTCAGCCCCAGCCCTGGGCACCCCAAGCTCGGTACTGAGGCGGTACCCGACCTCCTCGCAGGAGGATGCGGCTGCCAAAGCTTTTGCAGCGCGTGTTGCTTTTAAAATCTTTTTTTCGTGGGTATTTTGGCTGTTTAGTTCCTGTGTTGCCAACAGCCAGCTGCTCAAGGACACTATGGATTTCTGGACACTACACAGGTTTTAAGTCATGTAATAAAGGTATTTTAATATATATATATATATATTTCTTCCTCACAGTAAGGCCGGAGAAATGTCAAAATCAGTCTTTATATTGGGGGGTAGGAGAGGGGCAGAACATAGAGGCAATAACTGCTTGTGAGGACATCCGTGGCTGTTCCCTACTAAACTGAGGTGCAATAGGAGAATGTTGGTTTCCAAAGATGAATTTCATTGCTCTCCAGCCAGGCTGAGAACAGATAAAAAGCACAGTGGCTCAGAGCCACTGCCTTCCCATGGATGCCGCAGGGCACCAGAGCAGGGACCTCCCCTTTCTGGGTTTGCCTGGTATTGGATGTGGAACAATCCCATGGCACTGTCTCAGCTGGGATGGTGATGTCTCTCTCCCCTCTTTATTTGCTCTGGTGGGAGCAAAGTTTTCAAATGTGGATAATGATCGAGTTTGTCCACGGATGCATTTAAAGCACTTTCTCTTCATGTGAGCCCCTTCCCTGGGATGGGAAGGGAGCTGGTGGCAGTCCCAGCCTCCTCCCAGCCCTGTCTCCATCAGGCATAGGAGCAGCAAGTCCCAAGCCTGCTCCATAAAGGAACTTTTTGGGGGGATCGGATTTGGAATCTCCCTCGCTGCTCAAGTAACTGCCATGGGTTAGGGTTAGCCTTGAGGCTGGCTCAATGGTACCTCATCTATTGCCATCTGGGGCTCTGTCTTGTCTTTGAAAAGTGATGTTTGTTTGTGAGGGTTTTATGTGTTTTTTCTTTCCCTTCTGTCATATAAAAGCTGCAAACGGTGCTTACCCTCATCCCTGCTCATGCTGGATTCCTGCTGTGCTGCCTCTACTTGTTTACTTTAAATAAAGTTGTATTAGAAAATGCAGAATTGCTCTGGATCATTGTTTCCCCGTGGTCCTCACAAGCCTCTCCCCTGGCTTATCAGGGTCTTTCAGACTCATGACATTCTCTACAGTCTCCCATGTCCAAAGAAGGTGCTTGTGGCCGTGGGCACCAGCCATTAACCATCGTTAGATGGGGACCGGCTCCCTCGCAGTGGTGCCGAGTCAGGCACTGAGGCACCGACTCAGCTCTTGCATGGGGAATTTAGGCCACTTTCAGACACATTTAATTCTTAAATAAATACTATGATTACATCTCCTAAAGACTATGATTATATCTCTACAGGAGTGAAGCAGGATCAAGCTGCAGCACTCTTCCAGGTTTAAAACAGGATCTGTTGGCTGCTGTGGGTGCTGCTCTATCTGCAGGGAGATGATCCGGAGGAGTTGCTGCTGCATGTTCCCATTACCATGCTGGGGTGTTTTTTATTCTAGTTAGTATATTTGTTTATTTTTCTTACCTTCCTTGCCTTCAGAGGAGAATCCAGCATGTCTCTGGCTGTGGCTCGGTGTGGTTTGTTGCCACCAGCCACCTCCCACAGAAGCTGTCGGATTTGCAGCAGCAGCATTTGGCACACGAAAACCATTTATTTGGGATGTTTCGGGGATGGAGGAGAACTTGAGGTAAAGACTCCACATAACGATAATAATCCCTAGCTCTTCATTAAGCAGTCGCAGCACGACTGGAGGGGACTCAGTTTTCCTGTGGAAAAGGTGATTTTTTTGGCTCCCAGGAAGCTGTGCTGTGGCCAACCATGACTCAGAAATGGGGTTTTGGCTCTTGCCTTGTGCCCACACGTTTTGGAGAGAAGGTTGGAGGGGAGAATTGAGCCCTGGGAGCGCTGGGGGAGGCCTGGCGCTGGCACTGGTTCGCTGAGCTCCTCCCGAGGTGGCTCCACTAGATGTCATTGCAAGCTGGGGATAAGCTCGTGGCTGTGGTCACCCGGGCACCAGCCGCGGGTGCTTGGAACACCCGACAGCACTGCGGGTACCAGCAGCCCCCCCCACAGGGTCCTGAGGGACCGTGCTGCAAACACACATGGTGTGGCCCCAGCTGGAGGGGTGGATCCATCACAGTGATCCCAGGACATCCCAAATGGGACAAAGCGAGACTGAGGCTCACAAGTGACAGGGATTCATCCTCACAGCAGGGCCCCTGGCCTCTCCTCCACCCTGGCAGCTTTCCCCAGGGCACTGGGCTCACTAGGGGCTCTGTGGTGCCTGCCCAGGCTGGGACTGTGAAAGGGGCCTGGAGGAAAGCCCATCCTGAGAAGCATTCTTTGGGAATGGGGAGAAAGGAAGAGATCTGAGCTCCCCCTGAAGCTCATATTTCATATCAGAGGATCCTACAATGGTTTGGATTGGAAGGCACCTTAGAGCTCATCAGGTTCCATGAGCTCATCAGGCTCTTGCGATGGAGCAGGAACACCTTCCACTAGACCAGGTTGCTCCAAGCCCTGTCCAACCTGGCCTTGAACACTTCCAGGGATGGGGTAACCACAGCTTCTCTGGGCAACCTGTGCCAGGGCCTTACCATGCTCACAGGGAAGAATTTCCTCCCAATATCCCATCTAACCGTGCCCTCTGTTAGTGAAGCCATTCCCCCACATCCTGTCACTCTTTAGGTACAGAAAGGTGCTGTTTCACCTCATCCAGCTCCTGCAGGTCCTGTCCAATGCCTGACCCACGAGTATTCTCTGCATGGACAGGAAATCATTGTGCTTGCACAGTCCACTCACTGACCTCCCCACTCTGCACCTTGTACTGTAAGTATGTGTATAGATGTGTGTGTGAGAGAGAGAGAAAAATGGCACCCGGATACTGGATATGTGTTACATATTTCACATCTCACCCAGCTGGACTGGGTATAAATCCTGCAGCCTGTGGCCCTGCATGTGTAGGAATTAGGGGGATTGGAGGCAGCTGCCAAGTGTAATCCATGGGGAAATGTGCCACCAAACCCACACTGGGACTGCTGCCCTGGTCTGGGGTGGGAAAGAGGCTGCTGGGGTTTCCCAGGTTTTGGGAGGGAGAGGTGAGATAGGATGAAGGAGTTTTGGGAGGTTCATGGCTGGGAGCTCGCTGTCCTGGCAGCATTCTCTGTCCACTCCAGCCTGCTCGTGGGAACCCACACCCAACAGGGATGAAAAGTTGTTAAACTGGGCTCAGAAAGCTGCTGCCACGAGTCCTGATCCTGCCAGCTTGGGACTGCATGGCCTGGTGCAGCAGGTGCTGGGAGCTGGTGCTGGGTGATGAATGCTGGTTCTGAGTGGGGGGTGTTGGGTGCTGGTTCTGGGTGCTGAGTGTTGGGTACTGGTGCTGGACGATCGTGCTGGGTGCTGGTGCTGGTGCTGGGCAGGCCGGCTCGAAGGTAGAGCTCCCCCAGAGCCGCTGTCCCCGCTGTCACGTGCCGCAGCGATGCTAATCCCGTTTTGAAAGCCCGCGCCCCGCACTGCACCCGCTAATCCCCCTCAGTGCCACGGCTGCGGGGCTCGGCGCTGCCTCGGGGAGCCCCAGGGTGTCCCTGCCCTTGGGTCCCCTCCACAGGCACATCTGCCTGAGCCCACATCCTCTGCCTGCTCCTGCTCCAAGCCCCGAGGATGCTCAGGTGCTCCCTGCCCTGTGCAAACGGGTGCTGAGTCCTGGACATCCGCAAAACACACGTTGGATAGAGGCTGGGCCGTACCGGGTCAGGACATCTCAGCAGTCCCTGGAAGCGCCGTGCTGCCCAGGAGGAGGGAGGAATTCACCTACTTGGCCAACCTGGCTTGGGCACAGCCCTGGTCACTCAGCACGACGACCTTGGCGGCAGCACCGAGGAGGCAGGTGAGCGGCTCGAACCTGCCTGTGTCGGAGCCGGGGCCCCTCCCCAGGGGCAGCCGCCTTCCCGGCAGCGCCGGGGGCTCTGCACCGCGGCTCCCGCTGGGGTGGCCCAGGCTTCGTGCGCTGAGGAGTAATATTGTTGTTCCCTTCCGATGGCAGCAGCTTCCTCGTGGGAGAGGGGGAAAAAGCACAAACCGAACTGGGGAGAAAATAAGAGGGGAATGTTTGCCGACTGTCTGCTGTGTGTTGTTGCTGTTTGTTGTGTTTCTGCGGTTGCTTTGGCAACCGCGGGAAGATATGCCAGGCTGTAGCATGGCGGGTACCAGCGCGGCGTGCGAGAAGCCGGGGCTCCGCTCCCACAGGGCCAAGCTGCCGGCCCGGTGGCAGCCCTCGGTGGGGCTGGAGGGCTTCAGGCAGGGGATTGATGGAGTCACGTTTGTGCCCAGCTCAGCTGCTGCCCTCCTGAGCGAGCCTGTGGTGGGCACTTGCTTCGCACCGCATGGACCTGGCTCAGAGACGAGCAAAGGAAGAGTGACTGGAGGGTCCGATGGGTTATCTCTGCCATGGGGACAGCCGCCAGCCCCACTGTTCCCCAGGAGCCTGGGAGTGTCTGGGCTCATCCCCTCCCTTCTTGTCCAGAGGAAAGGGAGTGAAACAGCCGTGTCGTGGAGGGGCAGCTGCTGCCATGCAGCGCTTGCCAGAGGGGCGTCAGGAAATGCCGAGTGTGGGGGCACCTCTGTCTATCCAAGGAAGGAGCCATTCCTCTGGTACTGGAGCACCAAACTGTGGCCTAACACGGGCAGGGTCATGCTGCTTTCTGTCTCCTGTAGCTCCGTCTCCTGCTTTGTGGGGCAGAGGGGGCTGCTGCCTGCGTGGCAGTGGGGGATGGAGCCAGGATCCTGAGGGGCAGCGTGGGACTAGGGGGACCAGGGCAGAGGAGCCTGGCCGAGGAGGGGATGGGGCCAAGAGCAGCTCGGGGAGGATGGGGATGCTCCCAGAGCCACTCTCTCCCTCCTGCAGCCCCGGGAACAGTGAGAGCTGACATCCGTCAGAGCAGGAGTTGGTGTGCCCCGCGGCATCCCCAGGGCAGAGCAGTCAGGGGGTGGGTGAAGGCTTTGCCCCTGGGAGCCAGGAACATTCTGTGCAGCTCCAGAGATGCGTGTTAACTCTTTGGAGGCTGCAGCAGGAGAACTGAGCTCCTCGGGGATGTGGGCACCGTCCACCCAGAGCCTGCAGATCCCAGGGCTTGGATATTTAGATATTTCTGCAAACCAGTGGTTTGGGGGCTCTGCTGCTTCCTGTCCCACTTTGCACGAGAAGTGCCAGCGAGGAAAGGTTTCAGCCTGCTGCTGGTCAGAAGTGCCAATTTAATGAAATTATTTAACTGCCGCATCTCCAAATGGTGCTTTTTTAACTGAAAGGAGAGGCCTGATGAGGAATCCTGCCCTGAGCTGGAAGCTGACTCATTCTCCTCCCAGTCCTAGGGTCAGTGCTGGATTGCAAATAAACACACCAAATTCCCACTGCTGGGTTCTGGGAACGTGCTCCCGGCTCCGCGCGGAGGGCAGGGACCCAGGAAGAGGCTGAGTGTCCGCCTGCCTCCCACTGCATCCTCCCACCCTTGGAGGAAGGGGGGCTTTGGTGACACCTGGAGCTGTCTGGGGTGGGGGGAAACACCACTTTGCTCTGATGAGGGTCTGAAAAATCCCAAAGGGCAGAGATTTGCTGCCCTGTTCCCTCTTCCAAAAGGAGGCCCCAGCTCTGTGACATCCTTGCTGTGCCCACCAGGCGAGACCCAATTCCCATTTCTTTGCTTACAGCTCTGGTATCTCCATCCCCTCCTTGGCACATGACTTCCATCACAGGATCTCTGGGTGCAGCTTCAGCCCAAGCCCAGGTCTTGGGAGGAAAGGAAAACGGAAGCAATAAGAGGTTGGAGCTGGGACTTGAATCCGCATCCCAGGATGAAAGGGCAGCACTTTCCACCCCAAAAACTTCCCCACGCAGGGCTAAGCAGAAGCTGGAGCCAGCCTGAGTCACCCTGTGTGGCTGCTGCCGAGGCAGGAGTGACCTTGTGCTGCTGAGCCAGCGTGGGCTGGGGGCCGTGGCCCTGTCAGCTACGGAAGGGGAAGCTTTTGCTCAGCATGGATGCTCCAGGGGAAAGAATGAGCTCTGGGGCTGAAATTGCTGTCTGGAAGGGACTAGAGCAACGGGCACAAGGTCAGGGAAGGTCTGGGGTGTGCCCTGTCTCTGAGGGGAGAGCATCAGGGCCTGCTGGAGCAGGGAGCAGGGTTTGGGCACTCCTGACCTGCTGGCAGTGTGCTCTGGGACTTGATGAGCAGCATCTGTGAACCATGCTGTGACAGGACTCACTTTCCTGTGAAATCTCAGGGAAAAACAGATGAAACTCCCCTCTGCTCCTGCCATCCTGTCCTCAGCCTTGGGATCCTTCCAGCCTGGCGCTTGTGAATGTTTTCCCCCCATCAACTTCTTTCGCTTGAATCAGCGGACGTGACTCACCGGGAGGAAAGAAAGGGCTCGGATGAGCTGCTCCATCCGAGGCACTGGGGCCCTTCAGAGCACGGGACACCACAGGAGCAGCGTCCACATCCCCCTGGTTGTGAGGAGCCAAACTGTGGGCTAACATTCCCCTCGTCCCATCACTGTTCCCTCCCCGCGCCCAGCCCAGTGGGTGCAGCAGAGGGGGAACTGGTTGAGCCGGTGCACCCCGTCCTGTCAGAGAGGGGAGATTCCTCTGATGGGGGTTGACACTTGGGGGGCTGTGCTTTTGTCACTGGGGCGGCCACCACACCCCAAGGGGACCAGGTGCTGGGGACATGCATCGCCTTTCCCAAGGGACCTTCAGAGGGGAGCAGCAGGCAAAGCTCCTCTGTGGCAGGTCTGCGCTTTGGTGGGAGGGTGGAAGATGGGGAAACTGGCTCCGGGGGGGGGTTACTCCTCCTGGCACTGGGTTAGGGGAGCAGCCAGCCAGGGTGCCGAATCTTGGCTGGATTAGTTAAAGAGATCGAGCAGCTGAGGGATTAGGGAGTCAAGAGAGCCAGGCCACCTGCAGAGGGGAGGGGGGAAACCTATGGAGGAGAAGGATATGCCAGAGCTCTGGAGAGAGGTGTGCAAGGCCTGGGCTTTGGAGTGATTAGATAAGTGAATCAGGGCCTCGGAGCGATTAGAGAAAGAAATCAGGTTTTACACCAATTAGGTAAAGTCCCTGAGTGATTAGACACAGTGGTGGCTGCAAGCAGAGGTCTCCTGGCGGCCCATGGAACTGATAGGGCCGAGCATTGATTAAAGGAGCATCAGAGGCTGAGAGCAATTTGATAAGAAAACAAAACAGTGGATCAATTAGCCTGGGAAAGAGGAGAAGGCTGGGTGATAATGGGAATAGGGGCCAGTCAAACCAACCCCTACAGCTCCAAGCGTGGGACTGGTGGAGCAGAAGGGAAGGGGTGGAAGAGGGAAAATGGTCCCAGTGGGAGCCTCCAAGGGCTGCGGGCACCTGGGGCACTGGGCTAAGATTGGTGGGCTACTTCAATTTGGCCTTGGCACAGGTGAAATTACACTTGGCCTACAGGTTCATTTACTGTTGGCTGTGGCTGGTGTGAGCCCCACACAGCTCACTGTGGGCTGCAGCAGAGCATTTCCAGATGGCTGCTCCTCCAACCAAGAGAAGCAAAAAGTTCTATATTTCAGAGTCATGGATTCATGGAATGGTTTGGGCTGTAAGGGACCTTAGAGCTCATCAGGTTTCAACCCCTCTGCCATGGAGCAGGAACACTTTCCACTAGACCAGTTTGCTCCAAGCCCTGTCCAACCTGGCCTTGAACACTTCCAGGGATGAGGCAGCCACAGCTTCTCTGGGCAACCTGTGCCAGTGAATTGCAGAGAATTTCTTTTTATTGAGCAGGTTTTGCTCTGGGCTCACACCATTGCCCACCTGGAGCAAGTTTATCCACTGGGAAGGCAGTTACACCAGGATAACTCAGCCCTGCGCCCCGTCCCAGATGCTCTGGGAGCTTCTAGATATGGGTGCCAGACGAACAAGCAATTAAGTAACTCAACGGAGCCTTGAAATAATTAGACCAAGGAATGCAGTTCCGGCAGATGAGTTTAGTGAAGAAATGGGAGTGTTGGAGAGATGGAGATGAGAAGGGTGATCAGGTCTCGGCACAATTATCTAGAGAAAGTCTGCTCCAGACTGATTAGAGGAAGGGAAAAGAGCTTTCCGGGCAATTAGGTGAGGGAAATCAACTCTAGGCAGGAAGAAAATAGACTATGGAAGAGATTGGGGTGGGAGACAGCGAGTTATCTCTGCCCTCTGAGTTAGACAAGGGACCTTGATAAGGGCTTTCCGAGGCAGAGGCAGAAATGAGGATTAGAGGGATTAGGGTGTGCAGTGTGTGCCTGGTGCTGGGGTAGAGGGAGTGGGGACTGAGGTGGCAGGAGAAACTGAGCCCTGCACCTGGGGAATGGGAGGACTGAAATCCTGGGATTAGGGCTAACATGGTAAAACAGGGGTGCTGGCAGTCAGGATGGCTGTGGGTCGAAGTGGGGAAGGGAGCCAGGCACTATTTCCAACCCATCACATGGCAGGATGCTTCCTTAATCTGTAAAACGGGATTAATCCTTCGTGCCCAGCGGTGTTGAGAGCCGTCAGGGTCTTTCTGCACGACTGCCTTTGACTTTAGGACAGAGGAACCTGCAGGGTGGGAGCGTGTTCGGGGATGAGCACGGGGATGGCAGATCCCGGGATGCACTCCAGGATGTGCCTCATGGCACCTGGCGATCCCTGGCTGAGCCAGTGGGAATGGGCAGGCAGTGGGGCAAACTGGGGTGTCCCCAGCAGTGAGCTTTACCCTGGATTTTGGGGTGCTGAGCCACCATAAGAGAGGTGACAACCGCTGGCTGCAGCTCAAGGTCGTGCCGCAGGTCCAGCAGCAGCTGCAGCTGGAGAGTGCCGAATCCTTTGGGAACGGCTGCATTTGCTCTTTAATTAGCCTTGACGGCTGCTGGAGCAGATTTTGCTGGTCCTTTCCTCTCTGAGGTTGGCCCTGGCTTGAAGTCGCAGGGTTCGGTGAGGTCAGGTTCCTTCTTCCTTCCTTGCCTTTTTCTTTCCTTCAGTCCTTGCACACAAAAGGCAGTGGAGGGAGGGAGCAGCATCACCCAGGCACATGATGCTGACTCTGATGCTGCGGGAAGGGGAAGCTGTGGTTTGGCTGCCGGGTCATAGTTTGGCCTCTGGAAATGACCCTTTTGGAAAGGGAAGTGGTGTCTTGCCAAGCTCAGGGCAGGAACTCGGGCAGGGGCTTGGCAGCCCCCTGGGAGAGGCAGCAGCATTGGTGGTGGGCGGCTGGAGTGGGAGTGAGGGACCTTGTGAGCAGCGACCAAGGGCAACGGGGAAACAAACCCTGAGTTAACCCAAACACCTAGGCAGGTCATGGAGAGTTTTTAGATTTTAATTTTTTTAAAAAATTATCTTTTCTCATTTTCAGTTTACTGGTTTTTCCTCCCAATTTGCACATGTGAGATTTGGCCACAGCTCCCAGTGGCTGCTGGCAAGTGACAGAGAGCAGTGCTGGGGCCAGCCAGGGAAGGTCTCATGGACACTCGTCCCTCCTGGGCATCACAGTCCTGCTTTTCCCAGTGGGAGGGCAGCTCTGACATATCTCCTTCACCCCTTGGCCTCTGCTGAGCTTGCTGGGACAAGCCTGGTTTCTGTGGGGTGACAGCGTTATCTGGGACACAAGCAGAGGCAGGCTCCACTCCCGTTCCTGTTCCTTGGCTGGTGTGGATATCCTCAGGAGATAGCACAGTAAATTGTCCCCCTGGGACTCCATGTGGTTCACCTCCCTCTGACAGGATGGAAACGGGGCTTTATGGATGCTACAGCCCAGCAAAGCCCCAGAGGCATGCGGAGCATCCCTTGAGGCCCTACGGGTGTGTCCTCCTGCTAATGCTTAAACACTGCTTTTGTTTGAGCCCTAATGTGGATTTCAATGTTTTCATGGGGTTTTTTTTATTTTTTTTCCCCCTTTCGAATTCTGATGAAAAACGTATTTGGGGAAAATAGAAATATTTAGACATTTCCCTGACAGGTGGCAGAGCTGGAAGAGCTGTGGTGCATCACGTGTGCTGATGAAAGCTCAGCACAAAGAGTTGGGCTGGGGGATGCAGCGTCCTCAGCACCACGAGCCCCACAGGGTGGAATGGCTGTGCTCACCCCACAGGTCATTCCTCCTGCCAGCAGCCCAGCACCAAGTTGCCTTTGAAAGAAAATGGGTTTGAGCTGGATTTGGGGATGTTTTGGGGGGGGGGGGGGGTGTATGTATGTATATATAAAAGTAAAATTTTGGATATATAAAAATATTCATAGTATATTAAAATATACTATATAGCATATTAAAAACCACTATAGTAGGAGTTTTGTATTGAATAAGTAGTAGTATATGTATTAAAATATATATATCTTGCATTATATTGTGCATCTGTCAAGGCTGGAAAGGGCTTTGGTGTTTGTGGTCCATACCAGCCCCCCATTTTCCTGTCAGTGGATGTCTGGGCCAGATGTACCTCGAAAAGGCCAGTGAAAAGCCCACCTGCAGCCCCAGGATGCTGCAGGGACCTCGGGAGTGTCAGTGAGGGACAGAGCTACCCTCCTCCATGCTGATGGCTCTGGGATGAGCCCAGACCTCCCTTTCCAGGAGACAGAGAAATCCCCAGCCCTGAAACTTGCCTTCCCCACCCCATTTTTTCTCCTGCTCACACCCTCAGGCTTTGGTCTCGGGGACGTGTCAGCCCTGAACAGAGAGCGGCCACCGCACCCTGCACTGGGGAGGGAACAGTTCCCATCCTGTGCCCCACTCCCTTCATCCCAGCCCCTCAGGCTTCACCCATCGCTCTGCGTCATTCCAAGGGGGTACAGGGCCTCCTTTCTCACCTAGCAGGGCTGTGCCTTCCCAGGGCTGATCTCTGACCCACCACTCTCCCCACTGGGTCCCCACTACGTGAGCTCCCTGGATGTGGATGCCACGTGCACATGGCATCTCTGCAGCACTGTGTGTTTGGGGCTGCTGACCTGCTTCCTGGGGAGAGAGAGGGGCTGGAGGTCATAGAATCATGGAATCATGGAATGGTTTGGTGCTGGCAGGAAGGCCCTTAAAGCTCTTCTCATTCCAAGCCTCTGCCATGGGCAGGGACACCTTCCACTAGACCAGGTTGCTCCAAAACCTGTCCAACCTCGCCTTGGACACTTCCAGGGATGGGGCAGCCACAGCTTCTCTGGACCAGCTGTGCCAGGGCCTCACCAACCTCATTGTAAAAGACTTCTTCCTTTTATCAAATCTAAATCAACCTCTGTTAGTTTAAAAACATTCCCCCTTGTACTATCTGGCCTTTTACTTGGATCTAGGAAGAGGAGCTCGAGGCCCCTGTGCCCAGAGACCTTGCAAAGACATTTTCCTGCTCAAATTTCAGGGAATTTCTCTGCAGAGCTGTTCTGTTGCTCCCTCCCTTCCCTCCCTTTTCTAACTTGTTGCTGGGGTGGGGGAAATAAATACATTTAAAGAGTTTTGTGGCTGCAAAACCTCTGGATTACACACAGGTTTGGAACTGCCAGGGTGGGGAGATCTCGGGGCAGGGCTATTGGCAGTGTCTCTGGCCTCAGCCCCTGCCTGGTGGGAAAAACGAGGCAGCTGTTCCTAAACCACCTGAAAACCACCTCGGCATCCTCGTGTCCCTTTGGGAGATGACCCAGAGTGTGGTTTTGCCCCACAGCCATGTCTGTTCTGCCTCAGCCACCCTTGGTCTGGATGGACCCTGCAGTGGTGTGAGGGACTGGAGAGCTGGACAGACCCAGAGGGGACAGGAAGACTGGAGAGGGGAGGTGGTAAGAGCATGGGATGGGGTGTGTAGGTTGTCTGTCTTCCCTGTTAGTGGGTCAGGCCTGCATGGAGCACACGCGTCCTTGGGCCGTGCAGACATCGAGGTGTTGAGGCAGCGTCGGCCCCTGGGCCAGGGTGGCCATGGCAGGGGAGCACTGCAATGGTGGTTTTCTCAACTATTGGTGCTGGTTTGGGGGTCGGGGAGTGGCGTGGGGGCCGTGGGGTGGTGGGAGCACTGGGGCTGGCCACCCCTCCCCGCAGCCCCCGCGCATCCCAGCTCCATCGTCAGCCTGACCCCTGATTACACTCCGCAGGCTCTGCATCGCTGCCGTTGCCCCAGCAACGTGTCGTCACCACAGCAACCGTGACAACCTTATGTTCATTAATTTAAAAAGGTTCACAGTGTAACAAATGAAATAGTTATAAGCTTGTCAGGGTGTTAAGGAGCAGGGGCTGACAACTCGCCCCCCTACCTGTGCTGCTGGAGCAGCCCTGCTCTGCCATGAGGTCCCAACCCCAGGCCCGGCTTCATCCCATCCTTGAGTGTGGCAACTCCTTCAGGCCAGTCCTTGGAGCATCCTGGCAGTGTGGCATCTCTCGGTACCTCCCTGGGGATGACATGGGGCCAGACACAGGCAGGGGGGCTGATGCAGAGGTGGCTGTGGGGGATTCAGATCAAAGATGCTTCCCTTGGGGCATTCCAACTGGAGTGTGGCTGTTGTCTGTGATGGAGTCAAGGTGATCCCACCATCCTTCCCTGAGGTCAGTATGGGATCTCACACAGAGGATAATTACTTTCATGCAACCTGTAGCACCTCAGAATCTGCACCATTAAAATTGATATCTTTACTTTGTACCTAATATGGTTGAGAGGGGGAGGACGAACAGATTAAATACATAACTATACACCTATATTCCTTAGGAAACCTGGGCACATCACAGATACCCTGGATATCTGGTGGCAGTCAATTCTAGCTGGCTGAGCCCAGCACCTGGGGCAAATCAACGTTTCCCTTGAAGTCCTGGGCCAGGTTGCTGACAGGTACGAAAAGGTGTTGGAAAGATGAAGGTGCCTGGGCAGTGGATGCCAGTTGAGGATTTGGCTTGTACTTTATTATGTACCATTTTGCTGAAATCTCAGTGGATTTCAAGTTGACCAAACCCCTTTAATCTCAAATAAAGGCCATTCTCTGCCTTTTTGTAAGTGGAAACATGAAAGGAACCGTTTAAAAAAGAAATCTCCTGCCACTGTGATTCTGCTTGGTGAGATGAGAATAAGGTCACTTTTCAGCAAGAAAAGTGGCCGTTTTAGCTAAAACTAAAACTAGTGAATTCTGGGCCACATCCATTCCTGGTAGAAGCCAGCACTTGGATTGCACTCTTTTTTGCTGGCTGGGACTCAGCATTCCCCAGCTCCAACACGGTCCCTTTTGCCAGCCTAGTGTTGTTCTGGGGATGGGGTTTGTCCCTCATTTTGGCCCCTGAGCCGCTCCCCCTCCTGTGCAAGAGGTGGTTACAGCTCACCCACCAGCTCCAAAGCCCAGCCCTGCTCCCTCCATCCCTGTGGCCATCCCTGCAGGCAATGCAATGCAGGCTGGAGCTGATGTTGGAGGATTCGTGTGGTGATGGGGGAGATGGCAGCTGTCATGGCCCTGCTCTCTGCCCTGTGCTCTGGGAAGGGAAATCTAGTGAGGACCCTGGGTGCTCATCTCCTTGCCTTCAAGAGATCCTTCAAAATCTTTCTCAATAATTAAACAAGCAAGGCCTAAAAATAGCACCAAGATCTACTATATGTGGCAGGATAATTTAAGGGGAGAGCAGGGAACAAAATGTCCTCAGTGCCCCAACCTTCCCCCTGATGCCTTGGTGGGCTCCAGCTGGGCACAGGGAGGCTGCTGGGTGTCAGGAGCAAGGGTCTGGTGGCAGGTGGCCGGGATGCCTTTCAAAGCCGCCCGGTTTGGGGATGTTTCATTCCCTGGAAGAGGCTTTTTGGCAGCTTCTTATGCTATGGTGGGTTTTGGAAGGGCATGGCAGCCTCAGCTGGGGGTCCCAGGCTGCAGCGAAGAAGGCACATGTTTGGGCACCCAAAACTTTGACTTGGAGGCATGTCCTCCATTCTGGACAGTGGGCACCCCAGATCTACCCCAAAATAAGATGGTGGCACAGTTGACTCCCAGCCCACAGTGCAGAAGCTGCCAAGTACGTCAGCCCAGGAACAGCATTCCCAGGCACGGCAGCTGGAGCCTTAAATCCCTGCTCTCCTGAGTTCTCACCTATCTCCAAAGCTCCCAGCATGGAAGCAGGGCTGTGGTGGAGTAGATAAACCCATGGTCTGGAAGGGGCTATTGGAGCCTCTGCTCGTAGGAGAGGGGAGGCCCTGGGCTGGGGAGGCTTGGCCCTGGGGGCCTGGCTGAGATTTGGGGCTGTGCCCCCCGGTCCTTGGACAGTGCTTGTGCTGCTCTGACCTGTGTGCAAAGCAAAACAGGACTCGGTGTCAGCAGTGCCAGGGCACCATGGTGTGTGAAACAGGGCTGCCACCACCACACTGAGAGTCAGTGAGGATCCCGACTGGGAGCCAGCAGAGACAGCCAGGATGTTACAGCAGGATTTGCTGGGATGTTGTGCCAGGGTTAGCCAGGATGCTGCACCAGGGTTAGTTGTGATGCCATGGCAGGGTTTCTTGGGATGGTGTTTTAGGGTTAGCTGGGATGCCATGGCATGGTTATTTGGGATGCCATGGTAGGGTTAGCCGGGATGCTGTGGCAGGGTTCTCTGGGATGCTGCACCAGGCATGCTGTGACCTTGCAGAAAGCTCTTCTTGCAGCATAGAGTCCACATGGAAAGGGAGCAGGGCTGAACCCTGGGGGACACCTGGAAAGAGGAGAAGAGGAATGGATTAGGAATGAATGGAAGCCTCAGGGACAGAGCAGGGAGGGGAACCACTGTGCTGCCTCTCAGTCCCCTTTTGGGGCACCCCATGACCTGCCCACTCCCCAGAACAGGGTACCCAGCCCAGCCTCCCCAAAATCCTCGCAGCAAAAGGCAAACAGCTCAGCCGTGCGTTGCATAACCAGGAAAAAAGGCGTCCTCAGAGCCGAGTGGCTGCCGGCCAACGTTTGGCATTAAAGTGGAGCAGAGGATACCGGGAGGGGAGCGTGGATTAGGCGGGGAGGAGACGGGATCAAGTGAGCAGCGAGGGCAGCCTGGCCGCAGCCTCACGGAGGGTCACGCTCCCCAGGGCCGTGGCCAGGAGGGCTCCAGCCTCCCTTTGTGGGCAGAGCAGGGTGGCACACAGCCGGATCTGCGGTGCAGAGCCCCAGGCACCTCCCATCCCAGCCAAGGTTGGGTCGGGCCCACGGCAGCAAGGCTGCCTTGACTCACAGGTGATAAGGACCTCACCCAGGAGAGGCTTTTTGTGTGCACTGGGCTCAGTTCGTGCAGGTTTAACTGGCTGAGCAATGGGGAGGCGCTGGGCCCTTTCATTAGGGCCAGGTGTGCATGCAGGAATCATAGATAGTGTCTCGAGGATGAGGGGATGAAGATGCTCATGCTCAGCACTGAAGTTCTGGCTGCAGAAACCCAGGTCTTTGCTTTCTCCAGGCTGCAGTGTGGAGCTGCTCTGGATCTCGCACTGATTCAGCAAGACGTGAAGGCTTGTAACTTTTGGGAGTTCCTGGAAATTGGGCTGCTCCCAGTCAGCAGTTACTCCTACACATGGAGGAGATGCACTTCCTTGGGGAGCTGCTGAAGCTCTACCCGCCGGCTGCCGCAGCCACCACCTGCACCAGAATGGGGAGAGCGGAGCTGCAGTTCTCTGCTTGGGAAGAAAAAGGAGAGATCAGGTTAATTTGAAATTGCAAGGTGCTCCAAAGTGTTCCCAGTCTCCATTAGCTGATAAGCTTCATGCTGGGCTTAACCCTCTGAGGTGCTAAAAGACGCCTCCCTGGCTGATAAACCCCCAGCAGAAGGAGATGGGGGGGGGCAGGTGTCTGCTGTGCCTGATCTGCCCCAGGCACTGCTGCTGTCCCAGCTGGAAACCTCCAACACAGACCAGCAAAGCTGCCACCAGCTTGGGCTGAGCTAAACCCCAGCTGGGTTTGCTGCCTGCAGAATCACAGAATTACAGGCTCATTTGGGTTGGAAGAGACCTTAAAGCTCATCTCGTTCCACTCCCTGTCCCGCTTCCACTAGACCAGATTGCTCCAAGCCTTGTTCAACCTGGCTTTGAACACTTGCAGGGATGGGGCAGCCACAGCTTCTCTGGGTAATCTGTGCCAGGGCCTCACCTCCCTTATAGGCAAGAATTTCTTCCCAATATCTCATCCTCTGGACTTGCTCCAGCAGCTCCACATCCTTCCTATGCGGGGAACCCCAAAGCTGGAGGTAGCACTGCAGGTGGGGTCTCACCAGAGCCGAGCAGAGGGGCAGAATTCCCCCCTCACCTGCTGCCCATGCTGTGGGGATGAGCACGGGAGAGCACTGGTTTTCTGGGCTGCCAGCTTGTGTTGCCAGGTCACATAGAGCTTCTCATCCCCCAACAGCTCCAAGTCCTTCTCTTTTGGACATTTCCCACCAGGGCTTGGCCACAGTGGTTAGCCCATGGAGCATAAACCACGGTGAGCAGGTCCCACACAGTCTGTGCCACAGAGGGGTGGAGGCAGCAGCTTGCTGGGAGTGATGGCAAAAAGTCCTAGACCAGTGGCCAGGTCAAGGCTGCACTGATGCTTTGCAACAGCAGGGGGTCCTCCCCCACCCCCCACAATTTATCAGCTGATCTCCAGGCTGGTCCAAGCCCTGCAGCCCTGGTAGCCCATGCAAGAAGTGGCCCCCACTGAAGGTGGCTGCCTTCTGCAACTTGAGTTTTTTAATTTTTTTTCCCCTCTCTCGTGGTGGCTCCTGTTTGAGGGCTCACCATGATGGTTCCCACTCGCCTATCTGTCTGCCTTTGGAAGCTGAGCATTCCACAGGCTGGGTGCAAATGGAGCAGTGCCAGTGGCACGGGGCAGGGGCTGGGGATGCTCCAGGGGAGGAGGTTCAGGGCTGCATTTTGTGCCCTGAGGAGCTGAAAGGCATCATGTTTGTACTCAGATTTGCATCAGAATCAGGGTCAGAGCCAGGAATCTCTGCCCCCCAAGAGCCTTGTGGTGCCAGCGCTCATGGCATGCTGCCCAGGCTTCCCGGCCTTGGGTCCAGGATCAGGGCGAATCCCATTTTAAGGCAAAAGGTTATGGGCGGGAAGGAAGTAATCACAAAGCAAACACCACAGCCTTCTCCAGCCACACATGGCTCTGGCACAATAAATAGAAGGGAAGGGACAAAAATAGCCCCCCGGGTTGCGGTGTGGTCACAGAGGGGAGGTAGGGCTGTGCTTTGGGGCGGGGGGTGCTCTCCTACCCACCCTGACACCCTGAGTCATGGGGAAGGGGATGTCCTGCAGAGCTGGGGCTGTCAGACAATGTCCCAGAGCAGAAATGATGAGTGGGCTTCAGGGAAGGTTCCTGAGCCCTTGCAAAACTCACTGCACCCCACATCTGAGCCCTTGGAAAACTCGCTGCATCCCACGCCCTGGCAGAGCTCTGGCGCTTTCCCCTGCGTGCAAACCCCGTTCCCAGCCCCAGGACCCAGCCAAGCTGCACCGTAATTCGGGCAGAGGCAAAGCCCAGATGTAAAGGCACAAGGACTGGCTGGGGGCCCGACAGCCGGGAAAAAAACTCAGGAGTCTGGCTCTGGCTTTGGGAGCAGGGTCGGGGAGCTCACACATCTAAAGCAAGCTGTCTTCCCTGGCCACCAGAGCTGCTGATCCCCATTTGGGGTGGGTTTGGAGCACGGCAGGGAGGGAAGGAGGATGAGAGCACGGACCTGGAAGCAAAATGTGTTCATGCTCCTGTGCAAACCTTGCGACGGGAGAGGAAAAAAAACCCTCATCTCCCCCCAGCCTGCGCCGCTTCCTCCCAGGGTGAGGTGGGAAACACCTCCCGGCAGCACCAGCACCCCGGGGCCGTTTGGGTGGGGGGGTTCACCGGGGCAGCCCCCACCCACCCCCGCCGGGCTCCCGCGCCCCCTCCCCACGCGGCCCCGCTTGTTGGGGTGCGCAGCTGGAGCCCTCCCAGGGCCCTGCCGCTTTAACCTGCCTCTCCCACGTGCTGTCTGGTTGTGCTGGAGACGGTGACGCAGGCAGGACGTCAATGGACGCTGTGGGAGAATTTAGACTTGGAGAGGAAGGGGGGGACAGGGAGGAAAGGGAGCGTTTGCAGGAGCGGGGGGCCGGCGGGGGTGCACGGCCGGGGCAAGGAGGGACCCCACACCCAGCCTTGCAGGGTCACCCGGGAACAGCGCCGGCGGCTTTGCTCCGTGCAGTGTTCCCCCCCTCCCTGCCCCGGGCATATGCTGGGGCCTTCGCCAGCTGCGAGGGCAAATAATCCTCCTCCCGCGCCCGAGCCGGGGTGGGCGGCGGGGGGGGGGAGGTGCTGGGGGGGCCACGTGAAGGCGATGCTTCCTCCCCGCTCGCACGGCCCCCCCGTCTCATCACCACACGTGTGCCACCCTTGTCCTCCTGCGGGTCGGGCGTGCAGCTGGTGTGCTGCGCTGTGCCCTGGGCAAGTCACCCCGGCACGGGCACGGGGGTCACGGGAGCCGCAGCGACAGGGCTGGCAGGGACCCTGAGGGTCACCGGGGCTGTCCCTCGGCTCGGGGCTGGAGAGTTGGGATTGATCCTGTGAGTGTATCTTTCTGCACAGCTCTGCTCCTCTCCCCGCCCCCAAAGACGGGCTGTGTGACCACCAAGGGTATCACCCCCCCTACCCCAGGCCAGGGTCCAGCTCATGTGGGGCTGACAGGACCCCCATCCCCTCTCTCACTTTCAGCTCTGCATCCCAAGGGCATCAGCATTGACAGGGACGAGCTGGCAGTGGCACTTCTACGCCAGCAAGTGATGAGATGAGCCACGAACTGTTTCCTCCCTGCATCCAACTCCGATCTTTAAGAGCCAAACTGGTCTCCCCGAAACTGGCATGGGAGTCTGCTCCTGCTTGGCTCAGAAGGAGGAATGGCAGCAAGGAGAGACAGAAAGTCGCAGCAAGGAGGGTGGAAATGCTGCTCCATGCACAGGACACTGCTCTCGGCCTCCTGGCTTTGCCCCGCACGCCGCTCCTGTCCCTGCGCTCAGTGTGGGAGAGGAACAAATGTTTTTCCCACTTTAGGTTTTTGGGTGTCTTTTATGGTTTTATTTTAATAGCCTGAGCGTGTAGGTGGCTGCATATCTCAGAAGACCCAGGAGTCCTGCCTTCTTCACGCTGGCATAGGGCAAGGGAAAGCAGTTTCCACTGTCAAGAGGCTGCGTACCAGCTGTACGGAGCAGCAGCCTGGTGTGGGAAGGGAGTTACTCAGCATTCAGTTCCCAAGAGACCAAAAAAAAAAAAACCTAGCTCGAACTGACTTTCCAAAATACTTTGAGGTTCATAGTAATGTTCTTGTCTTTGTCTCATAAATATCCTGGGTTGGATCCTTCCCTCATTTCCATCCCGTAACTCATGGAGAGGCACCAGAGTGTGGCTGCTGCGCGTTATTCTATTTTTATTTTTTATTTCTTTGGATACATGATCTCAGTTGATTGGAAAACAAACCCCAGAAAATCCTTGAGGAGAGACTGCAAACAGCTCTTGGTGAGATGACTAATCCCATCTCTATCTAAACCAACAGCGTGCTAAAAATAACCCTATTTCTAACAATAAATATAATAAAATAACTAACTGACAACAAACAGCCCCAAAAAGCCAAACGCACTGAAAAGTCCACTAGAAATATGTATCGGGATGGAGGAAGGAGCCAGCAGAAAACTGTGTCAGTGAGTCAGAGGGGTGGTGGAGGCTGAGGTGCCCGTGCCACCGGTGATGCTTGGTCAGATCCGGCCTCTCTGTCAGGACCGTCTTTACCTCTCACCCTAATGGAGATATTTGTGCCTTTGTTTTGTTTGCTCCAGATCAATGTGGGGAAGGTGCAGAGGCACCAGATCGTGAGGAAGCTCAGCCCAGAGTCACCATCCTGGCCCTCAGCACCTGCTGTCCCACTGAGAGCCCTCGAGCGGGACCCCCTCCCCCAGCTTCGGGCTGCAGGTCCATCACCCCCCAGCCTGCTCCCTGCCCACCAGCCTCCCTGGCCCTGCGCTCACCACACACCTTGAATGTCGGATAATTTTCCACCTACTTTCCACGCACCAGGTGCCTCCCACACCCAGCGTGTTGCAAAACAACCCCCTCAGCTGAGTCACTGGCATCAGGGAACCTCTTCCTGCCCTCCCGGCCTGGGATGGGGCTCAGGGCAGAGCCAGCCATGACGAAGAGTCCCTATGGGAGTACACCCCAGCCCCATCCTGTGTCACCCCAGGCCTTTGGGGAGGGAACTGGGTGTTTTGGGCTTGTGCAGTGCCCTGTGCCGTGGGGGCTTGTGCAAGGAGACCATGTGATGCTGTGTTAATGGCTATGGGCATTGTCTGGGTGAAAATGCAGTGACTCTGCCCCCATCCCCAGCAGCTCCTCTGCATCTGGTTTTGTGCTCCAAGGACATTGGGAGTGCCTGTATTCCCAGTGCTCCAGCTGAATGTGACCCAAAAGGACTCAGACATCCTTGTCATTGGTCCCCAGTCCCCCTTGTGCTGGGACAGTGGCCTTGTATGTGATAGAGTCATCACTTGGTATCCCTGACTTATGGGGCACTGGAGTCCCACTGGACTGGTGTTGGGCTCCTTGCTGCTGGTATCAGAAGGTGGGCTGCATTCCACTGGTCAGGGGGACCCGTGAAACATCTCCTGTGGAGGCTCTAACCCCTGGCACAAGCTTTTTTCCAGCGGGAGCAGTCCCACACCAGCCTCATTTTTATTTTTACTGCTTTGTGCAGCACGTGGGAGCCCGCCCAGGCCTGCCATGCCACGTGTGCCCTGGGAAAGGAAAGCCTGTGCCCCATGCTGAGCCCCAGCTGTGCCATACAGCACTTCTCTGGCATTCCCGGTGGTGGGAGAACTCATCCAGTGGGAACACCAGCTCCTGCTGTGCCCCTTGTTGTGGACCTGGGGTGCAGGCAGGAGGTCTGCAGCTCGCCAGCCATCAGCTCCATCCGCACCCCCAGCCCCGAGGCTGCTGGTGCCCACTGCCAGCACTGTCCTGAGGCTGTGGATGCACAGCACCAGACATAGCAGCAAGACAGGGACAGCACCCCCTAAAAACCAGAGTCCTGCCCCAATCCACAGCCCCAAACTGTCCTGGCATGGAGGTGGGAGTCACTGTTTGACCTTATGGATTTCTTTAGGGCAGCACAAAGCAATTTATCCAGGTTGCAGCTACTGGAGGAGCAGGGAATGTAGTGTCCCGACTTGTAGCAAGGCCTGGGAGCTGTGGCCCTGCCACCAAGGAGCACATGGAGCCATCCCAGTGATGGTGCCAAGTGCTTGGCTGAGGCCATGGCACTGCAGGAAGGGCCAGGGCAGGGCTGGGAGCCCCAGGAGGGCTGGGAGCCCCCGGAGTCCTGTGCAGTGGGGATACCAGAGGCAGGAGCAGCCCCTGGCCTGTGTCAGGGCACAACGGGCAGGGTCATACCCACGAGGGGTCTGTGCTGGTGCCGGACACTGAACCGGGACCTTCCACTGCCTCTGAGTCCCAGATCCAGCATCCTGGCAGCAGAACTAGGACCTCCACGGGCAGCTGATGTCCTCCGTGTGACTTTCGGGACACTCTGACCCCAGAGACCCACTGCTCTGAGCATGACACGCTATGGAAGCAGGGGCAGAACCCACTGTCCCCCCACCACCCCGGGGCAGCTGCCTCGGCCGCGGGGATGGGCTGGACCCCCCTTGCCCACCGACACGGGGGGGGACCACCCCAGACCCTGCGGGGAAGAGAGGGGAGGTCCCGGCTCTGCCCCCCCCTTGGCCTCGGTCCCCTCCCGGTCCCCTCCCGGTCGCCCCCCCCGCCGCGGCCATTGGCCGCCCGCGCCGCCGCCGCCGCCCCTGACGCTGGGCCGGGCCCGGCCATGGTCGCTCCCCGCCGGCTCCGCCGCAGCCCCGGCAGCGGCCGGTCCGCGCCCCGCTCAGGTGGGTCCTTCTCGCTCTTCTTCGCCGATTTGGTTTGTTTATTTTTTTGTTTCCTTTTTTTTAATTGTTCTTTTAATTTTTTTTATTTTTTTTTTTTTTTAACGTTTCGCGATTCTGGCGCTACTTCCGAGAACGCCTCCCTCCCTTCCTCTCCTCGGGCAGCCTTCGGGGGAGGGGGGGCGCCTGTCGGTGTTTGGGGTGGGGGGAAGCGGAGAGACCCCCCCGACCGCCGCGCGGTGCCGCCCCGAGGCGGCGGGGATGGGCGGGGGCGGCGGCGGCAGCGGCACATCCTCCCCCCGCGCCCCCCTCCTGCCTCCTCCCCCTGCCGCTTCAAAACAAACCGTCACCAAAATGGTGCAGAGGTGAAGGAGGGAGCGGGAGGAAGGGGAAGAGGTGGCGGCTCGGCCCGGGCGCTGCGGGGACAGGTGAGGGGGGTGCGGGACACGGGGCGGGGGGTGGGGGGCGCGGGGGATGGTGCAGGACACGGCGGGATGCGGGACGCGGGGGGATGCGGTGGCCGGGTGCGACGCGCCGGGATGGTCCCGCTGGGTGCTGCCGATGGGGCGGGGGCGGCACTGGGGGTACTCACCCCGCTCCGGGGCGGTGGGCTGCGTCCCCGTGGGACATCCATGCCCACGAACCCACCCGCGACACCGCGGCCACCCCCGAGTGGGACCCGCCGCGGCCTGGCAGGACCCGGAGAGAAGCAGGGCCCAGCGGCTTTCGGGGGCTGGGGGCTGCCTTCCCGTGGGATGATGGCACGGAGGGGCTGTGGCGGGACCCGCCGGTGAGGCTCGAGGTGCCGGTGTGGGCTGCGGTTTGATTGGCAAGAGCAGATTTTGGGAGAGCCGGCGGTAAATCGAGTCCGGGAGCGTCCATGCCTTGGCCGAGCGCCGGCTCCGGAGCCCGACAGCTGGGATTGTTTGTGCGGGGGGGGTCAGTGCCGCGGCTCCATCCCACAGCGGCCGGAGCGGGGTGCTGTGGTGGGGGGCAAACCCCCGCGGCCACCCCGGGGCGGCGAAAGCTTCCTTGGCTCGGCGGTGCGAGGGGCCAGCGGTGCCGGGGTGGGATGCAGTGACAGGGCGTCCGGCATCTGCGGCTGTTCGGTATCCCTGACGCCTGCCTGCCCGTGCCTTATCCCTTTCCTGCAGTTCCCAAACCTCTTTGGCTTTGTCATTGGCTTTTATTTTTTTATTTATTTTCCTCCCCCCCTCCCCCCGCCTTGCGCAGGAGAGCAGCACACCGTCAGCGAGACACACGTGTGTGCTTGCTTCCCTCTTCCCCCCAGGAGCCCCATGGCACCCCTGGCTCTGCATGGCCACCAGCTGAGCTGACCCCCCCACCCCCCTTCTTGTCCTCCCCGGCTGTCGGAGCTGCCACAGGGTTTTGGCCGGTGACTCCCTGCTGCGAGGGGAGGGGTCCGGGCAGGCACACAGACACTGGTGCTGGTGCAAATTCCCCTGGCACTTTGGCTCAGCGCCTCTGTCTGTCTGCCTGCCTTCCAGGGAAGGCCTGATCTTGCCCCTCCAAAGCCCTTTCTCTCACAGTGCCTGTGGCCACATGTGGGTTTTCGGGCTGGCTCTGCTCCACCAAGGTGAGTGTTCTCAAAGCACTGTCCCAGGACAGCCAGCCTGAATCTTCACTGCTGACAGGGACAGGGCTTTGCCAACCTCAGTGCGATGGGGATGCTCACCAGGCGAGGCTGCGGGTTTTGGGTGTAGGTAAGTGTTATTCTGGGTATGTTCTTCCCTTCCCTGAGCCAATTTGGTGCTGGTGGCCCTGGCCTGGGAGTGCTGGGGCTGCTCGTGTCCCTTGGTAACTCAAAGCAAGCTGCCTGCCCTGCCCTCGGGATTGCTGTCATGGGCTCCTGAAGGTCATAGACCTCTGGACGGGCCTCATGGCTTCTCCTTTCCTCCCCCACCACCTTGTCCTTCAGCCCCTGCAGTTGTCGTGGCTTTGCCAGGCTGAGGCATCCACACTTGTGCTGGCTCGGAGCAGGTGGCTGATGTCCTCGCAGCAGTGGGGCCGCTGCTCGGGTTTCGCCAGTGCCTCTGCCACGGCAGGGATTTAACATGCTCGTGTTGAAGGGGCATTAGCTCCTGTGTCAGGTGGCTTGGTGCTTCCCCTCCTGCCCCGGCTCTCCCCAGGGCACAAAGCGGCTCGGGGGCTCCTTGGGCTGAGTGGTCACATCCGTGCACGTGCTCGGTCCTGCTGGGGGGCTCTGGGAACCTTGGGAAGTGACAGCTTTGTCAGACAGTGACCTTGGGCATGTCCCTGTGCTTCCCCATGCTTTGGTGTTGCTCTCGGAGGGGGGGGATGGTTAATGGGTTTAATTGGGTTTAATTCCCCCCTCCTCACTGCTGTGGGGCTCTTGGCAGTGCTTGGGAAGTGTAACTGCAGAGCTGGAAAGGGCTGTTGCTATTTCGTGCTGTCCCCGAGCGGGCAGGGCGGGGGCATGGACGGTGCTGGAGTCACCCGGGGTGGATTTTTCCCAGGCTGCCAAGTGAAACAAGTGGGGTCTGAGTCTCATTTAATGCTGCAGCCCTTTATTGCGAATCTGGCAACGTAAAGGAGCCTAAATATGGTCATAAACCACATCCACTTCAAGGTCCCTCCGTGCTGCCAGGGCAGCCTCACAGCGGCTTTGTGCGAGAGAGAACAAAGCCAAAAGTGTCGGACGAAAAGTACGGGAGTGGGACCCAGCTGCTGCGGTGCTGGCGCGTGCCGGGAGCCGGTGCTGGCAGCTGTCTGGCAGGGAGGTGTCAATGCTGGTGCAGGCCCTGGCTCATGGAGAGAGGACGAACATGAGGATGGGGGGAGATGCTGTCTGGCTCATCCTGAAGGAACAGGAGAGCTTGGATGAGGTGTGGAGGGCTCAGTATGGGCTCTTTCACTGGGACCCTGAGCGAGTCATTTAAATCTAAAAAAGCGTCTGTGGTGAGGGGCAGAAATTGCTTTTCCCTCTTCTTTCCAAGCCAGAGTTCTTCCCAGGGTCGGGTTGGCGTCGCTTGGAGCATGCTGGGAGGGACCTGCCACTGGGTACTGTGTGGTGTCCCTCCTGTGTCATGGATCACAGGGCCATGGCTGTTTTGGGAACAGAGGGGACAGAGGGGAGGGATGTGGGTTGCTGGCATCAACTCCACTTTGCTGAACCACTGCTGCCCCACTGAGTGCCCCCAATAGCCCAGTGCTGGTGACCTGCCATGCGGAGCCGTGGTGGTGTGAGCCAGCCTGGAAGGTGATGCCTGAGGCTTGGGAAGTGAGCAGACACATCCCATTTAAATCCCGTTAATACCTGGGAGTGCACATGGAGGTGGCCCAAGCCACGGTGAGCTGCATGGGCAGTGGTGGGGCTGCCGTGCTGATGCCGTGTCTGTGCCGTGCCGGACTTCCCCATCTGCAACCAGAGCTAAAAATATCCCCCTGCCTCGCCCCGCCGCCGTCCCATCTGTTCGGAGGGCAAACTCCTCGGGCCAGGGACTCTTTCTTATTTTCATCACTATTTTGGCAGTTCCTGGAGGCTGAGCCGTCCCAAGTTCAGAGGTGACTCTATTGCAGATGACAGTCCTGCCCCCGGGAAGGTTCGGCTCTGCCGCTGAGCCTGACGCGGTGAGCAGAAAGCAAGTGAGTCAGAGGAGGAGGAGGAGGAAGGCTGGGGGGGCACGGAAACCTGTGGCCATGCCAGTGCCACGGGGCAGGCACCGGGTGCCCCTGGCCACACTGGCCCTCCCTGTGCTGGCAGGACTGTGGGTTGCATCACCCCCTGCCTCCTTCCCCCCCGCTGGTGTCTGAGACTTCACCACCTGATGCACCTCTCAGGGGTTTGGTTTTGTTTTTTCTTTTCCTTTCTTCCTCTAATTAGGGAAGCTTTCAATGAAGAGCTGAAATTTGTTAATCACTTTTTTTGATCAGAGCTCAGGCAGCGCTGAAGACCTCTAGGTTTTTCCCTCTGCCTGTGTGAGCAGCAGTTTGCTTTTGCTTTCAAGATGGATCTTGCCGTCTGCCTGCCAGCAGCTCTGCCTCCCCGGATCTGTCGGTTTGCATCTCGCACTCCACTTTGCTTTGCTTGTGGTTCTTCTTTAATTTTTCCTTTCCCCTCACTCTTAGTGTCTCCTTGCTGTAGGTCCTCACCACTTACAAAACAGACAAGAGGCTGCATCCTTTAAAAAATTGTTAAAAAAGTGCCCACTTGGAGCAAGGGTTTGTTAAATATGCAGGAAATCAATTTGGGGTGATTTATTTTGCGAGGGATAGGCTGTACGTTTGCTTTCTCTTAAATGGGGGCTAAAAAGATGAGGAAGCAGAACCACTGAACTGCACAGGGAGAGTTTTTTGGGGAAACTCATCCTGTTTTTGTGTGGGTCATGCCGAGGCTGGGGGTGTGCAGCAGCTGCTCCCTGATTCCCTTGCTGCTTTCCTGAGCTGTAGGTGAGCCCTGTATAAAAGGGGGTGATGAGATGAGGTGTGTGCAGTGGTTGTGGGGCTCCTTGCTGCCACCTTCCTTGTCACCTGGAGGGGCCTGGTCGCAGTGAGATGTCCCGGTTGTCGTTGAGTGCTGGGATGCCAAAGCAGCTGCCGGGGCCTGTTCCTGATGCCGAGTGCTGTTGTGGCACCCAGTGGGACTTGAAACAGCTTCGTGCCACTCTGGTCCCAAGGGGAGTGGGCACGCAGTGCTGCTGCTCCCTGGCTACCAAAAGCGAAGCCTGAATTGGTGGGAGCGGTGCTGGGCGGGTGTCTTGGTGCATGCAGTGAGGACAAGGTGGAAGGGCGGGGTGATGCCTGTGCCGGGATGTGTCAGGCTCCTGCCTCCACCCACTGTGGTGTCCCATCCCCAAGCAGCCAGACCAGACTGTGCCAGGGCCGTGCATTTCACTCCGTGCCGAGCAGGACATGTATGATTTCCCAACATGCAATTAGCCGTTGGTTTTCCTGGAGGCGGCACACGGCTGTGCCCGTGGCTGCTCGTGGAGAGGGTCGGCAGCACCCACGGCCCTGACCATCCTCTCTTTAATTGATCAGTGCTAACTGGAGTCCAGAGCGGGGGAGCTGAGTCCCTGCCATCTGTGCTTGCTGTGCCCTGGCACCCAGGTCCTGCCGGCATGGTAGCTCAAGGTCAAAGCCGTGCACGGTGGCTTTGGGCTGCTGCCGGGCATGAGCCGGCACAGGGTGAAAGAACTCCCCCCTCCTGTCCTGAGTCAGTGGTGTTTGGGGTTGGAAAGGGGGTAATTAAGTGACCTATTTCTGGGCAGGGAGGAAGGGAAGGAGGAGGAATCGTTTTTCTTTCCAGAGCTTCAAACAGCTTCCAGCAAGCGTCCGGCACAAACCCAAAACCGCTTCCAAGAGGAGGTGCCTCAGTCGCCCCCCAACTGGGGGGCTTGGGGCACGGGTGGGGGGCTGTAGGCTGTGGGGAAGGGTGACCTCCCACTGCAGCACTGCTGCCTCATCGGCCTTTTTTTTTTTGGAAGGAGACAGGGCAAATCCATGGCTCCTGAATTTTTTTTCCTCCCAGCCCCAAAAAATAGTAATGAGATTTGGGAGGCAGCCTGTGGGGTCCCCGACCTGAGCCCACCCCAGGGCTGCCAAGGGATCATCTTAGAATTCCCAGTAGGATTCCTCCTCCTCATCCTTCTCCTGCAATATGGGGGATTATCAGCAGGAGGTGGATCCTGCAGCCCTGGGGGTGCTGGGACTGTCGGCAGGGGGGTTCCTGCTCCGGAGGATGCGGTGAAGCTTTGGGTGGAAGGTGCTATTGATGGATATAAGCAGTGCTTATAAATAGCCCTGCTTGAAAGTTTTCATCTTCCGTTTTAAATGGAAGTGCCTTTTGGAACAAAGTGACTTTCCTCCATCCTTTTGGAAAGCATCTTTCTTTTTTTCTCTTATTTTGAAGATGAAATTTTTCTTTTTACTTTTAAATGTTTTCCTTTCCAATTATTGGAAGACTTCAGGGAAAAATTGCTAGGCACCATATTCAGGAACACATCCCATGTTGTGCACGTGGAAAAAATATGTGGGGTCAGATTAGTTTGGTTTGATTTTCCTTAGAAAAGAAATTGAGAATGGAAAATGTTCAAGGCGTCAGTGACACTTTTCTGTTAAAGCTGACAAGATTTGAGGGGCTGAAAAAATGGAGTTTGCTTAAAACCTGCTGCATCAAGTGTAAGAAAAAAACCCTTTAAATAAATTAAATAAATTGGATGAAGAACTTTAGTGAAAAACTGGCAACATTTCTGGGCTTTTGTCTGGAATTTTTCAGTTGTAAAACCTGAAATCCTCCCCCACCCCAAGCAGTAACCTTGAGACACAGCGCCGGAGCAGGAGTTTCCACTGACAGGGAAGAAAAAAATTAAAATAAAGAATGTAGACAAATTATTTTGACCAACCAGCCTTTTTTTTTTGTTGCAAGGGCAGTCACTGAGACCAGCCCGCCCCAGGGCCAAGGTGGTCAGTCCTGGGACCAGCAGATAAACCAGCGTCATGCAGGGCTGGGGCAGGGAGTGGCTGGGATTGGGCTCCAGGCACAGGTGCTCCTGGTCTGTGGTGGCATCTGTGGGAGAGGACCTTCTGCAAGCTTGGGACTGCCAAGAAATGCATGTTTTTCACCAGTCTTGGATGGTCCGGAGGCAGAGAGGGGTCATGTGTTTGTGTAACCATAGGCTGAGCTGTCGGTGTGTTGTCTAAATATTCTGATAAATGTCCCCATGGAGCTGGTACCCACAGGCTTCCCACTGCCATGAGAGCAAGCTCCCAGGCTTGGGAGGAACAGCCTGTCTGGTCTGAATGCCAGTGGTGTCCATCCCTGGGCTGTGGTGTCCTGTGGCAAATGTGGCACCTCCTCCGAGAGGGGACCCCGGTGCTGCTCGGGTGGACAATGAGTGGTAGATTGGAGTGGCTGAAGACCCCAGAGCTTGTTAAAATCCTGGCATTGCCGGAACCTGGCTCTGCCACCAGCACCCTCTCCCTGCTGGGCACTGTGGGGGGAATTTTTGCCCTTTAAAATTCCACTGCAGGGAGCTCTGGCTTTGGCTCTACCATGAACATGGAGCCTTGGCCTGTGGCACTCGGACCAGTTCAGAATTTGCTGGAAAAACCATGGGGGAAAGCAAATCATTTGTGTGTGTCACTGAGCATTTCCTTCGGCACTGGCATCACCAGGGAGGTCATGGTAGAGGCGAGGTTATAACCTTACCTTCAGGCATGGTTATTACAGATTCATGGAATGGTTTGGGTTGGAAGGGACTTAAAGATCATTTCACTCCAACCCTTGGGTTTATCCCAGGGGGTAAACCACATTTTCCCTGGATATGTGTCTCTGCCCTTAGGAAAGCCCTCTGATAACAGCAAATTTATTTCAATAACTGGGACAGGGTGGAAGGGTTGGGTGGAGGCAGAGCTTGCTTGGACGTGGGCTTGGGGCAGTTTTCCATCTGGTATTCCGGTGAGGAGCAGCACTTGGGATCACATGGACAGTGTGCGCATGCCAGGCTCTCCTTCAAGAGCATGGACCAGTGTGGGGGCTCCCAGGAAGGGCTCGAGGCTGTGAGTTGGGATGTAGCCAGAGTCAGGCCTTATCTCCAGCCTCATTTCTTGGGTGATGCTTTCCCAGAGAGCTCCATGCACTGCTGGACATCTCACTTTGTGTGACTTGGGAGGACTCGATGCCTCGTCTCCAGGGTTTTAAGCACAGGGGTCAATCATGGATCCATCCTCAACCTTCCCTGACTCGGCATGGCCGTCCTTCCCACGCACCGGCAATGAGCTGCCAGGAAAACTAGCACCTCTCGGCTCGCTCATTCAAAAATATCCCCGGCCCCGCGCGGATGCCGCTGCCAAGATGGGGAGCGGAGCCGGCGCTACCTCTTTGCAGAAATCTGTCGCCTCGCTCGGCGGTGGGGAGGCTGGGAGGGAGGCTGGGAGGGAGGCTGGGAGGGAGGCTGGGAGCCGTGGAGAACCGAGCCCCAGCGCTTTCTAAAATAGAAGCAGAACAAATGGTTGGAGCAGGATGCTGGTGGCAAAGGCAGCCAGGGCTCTTCCCACGGCAGCTGGTGGCTGCTTCTTGCTCCTCCATCAATCTTCTCCCCAGAGCTGGCGTTTCCTTGTGGGGGGAGAGGCAAGCATCTGGCTCTTGAGGCGGCCTGGGGCACAACGGTGGTTTTTGGGGTTCAGTGTGACCTCCTGGGTTTTTGGAACGGTTGAGCTTTGAGTGAGCTGTGAGGATGGTGGGCAGGAGGGGGTTTGGTCGGCGTGTGCCACAGCAGCGTGCACCAGTGTGAGATAAGGAGGAGATGAGTTGGGTGGTGCCAGTTGCTGAAGGGACTTTGTCCCAAAACAATGACACAGGTGCCAGGTTGAGCTGTGGGTTGAGCTGTGGGCACGGCGTGGGCAGCGGGTACTGACCTGGTGTGTCAGAGGGCTGAGCACGGCTCTGTGCCTTCCGCCTGCTCCCACAGGAGGGGCGGGGGGTCCTGGCGGGGTGAGTTCCTGGTTGCTCCTGGGGTCCCCAGTTGTTTTTGGAGCTGCATTTGGGCCACCCTCTCCCTCCTCCAAGAGACTGCTGCTGGGGAAGGGCCAAGGGCTGGGTTCCTCACTGCCCTGCTCCCCTTCAGACGCTGCTCCTGAGGGGACGAAGCTGCCCGTCCTTGCTCCGGCCACTGGCACCCAGGAGAGGAAATGGTGAGCCCAGGTCTCGTCACAAATCGAGAGAGTTTGGAAAAAATCTGTTAATTGCCCTCAGGTCTTTGAGCTTTAGGGCCAGACGTGTGTGTGTGTTAGTGAGGAAGACTTCACGCCTGGCTTTGCACCAGAGAGGGTTGCTCCAGCTGGACGAAGTGGAAGTGGGAAGGTCGGGAAGATGATTCCCATAAGGGAAGATGTTTTTGCCTTGTCCTTTCCAGGGAAGAGAACCAGCCACAGCGAGCTCAGCATCAGCTGGGGTGACCTTGAGCTCAGCATCAGCTGGGGTGACCTTGAGCGCCTTTGCTTGGTGAGGGAGGCTGCTTTGCATGGCCTGTCCCCACCAAGCATCGGGGTCTTTTTGTTATGCAAATACATCTTTGGTTTTAGCTTCACAGAGATAAATACCTTTGAGGCTAAATCTGGAGCTTGGGGCACTGCTGAAAGCGCCCTGATGGCCCAAGGGCTGACAGGTCGGATGCTGAAGGTGGTGGTTTGGTGGTTTGGCTTTGCTTTGGGCATGGAAACAAAATGCTCTCTCTGTTTTTCTGCCTGGAGTTATACAAGATTTTTTTGCTGCGAGGAGCATTGCAAGCCCTGGTGGGGCGTCCTTGGCACCCACTGCCCCATGCCTGGATTTCCTACTTTGCAATGATGTGCTGTGGGTTTTTTTAAGCATTTAGAGCTCAGGAGAGCCTTTTGCCCCAGCATCACATCTCCCTCTGAGGACCCCCAATGAGCTGTTCCCAGGCACTGTGGCTCCAGTGCAGGACCGATGGTGATGTCTCCATTCCCCCTGGTGCTGACCACCTGGGTTTTGCTGTTGAGGTCTTTCTCCCACCCCTCAGAGCGAGGCTGAGGGGTGCAGGCTGCACGGCCGGATCAGTGCCGGACGCTGTGCCGGGTGCCGCGCACCGGACCGGAGCCTTTTTCTCACCTCCCTGCTCGTGCGTGGGCGAGCGTGGTGTGGGCCTGGCGTTCCCTGGGGCTCTCTGGCTTCCTTTGGGACCCCGTGAGCCCCTGGCAGCCTGTCTCCCTCGTGATGAGGGGGGTCACAGGCCGTTAGGCTGGGTTTGGGCAGAGGTGTTTGTGTGCAATCTTATTTTTATTTATGAGTCTCTCGGAAATTTTTCGTCACAGCGGGTGCCGGTTCAGTGCCCGACGATGGGGCGAAAAGGGGTGCGAGGAGGATGGAAACATGGCTAAAACTGGTTTAGCTTCTGCTCATGCAATTTTGCTGTTTCTGTGCTGTAGGAGAGCTTGAGGCTGCTGGGATTTGGGGGGGCTGAAGCCCTCGGGTTAACAATCCATCCCTCCAATGGGGTCACGGGTCACCTACAAGCCTGAAAACCCGTAGACATCAACCCAGGGGCTCTTTGGGCTGAACCATGATAGTGTGACACTAAGAGCACCCAGAGGTGTCTCATGACCTTGCAAAAACACAGGGCAGTGGTAGTTTTTTTTCTAATTGGGAACTGGACAGGAACTCAGGGTCTCCCACATCCTGCTGCTGATGGGATGCCACTGGGACCTGCCATGGGCAGAGCAGGGCAGAAAGGAAAGGTGGTGGGGAATAACGGTAGAAAGGGGAGGGCAGCTCTTTTGGAGCTGCTTCTTTGCAAAGTAGGTTGGTTTTGGCCCCGTCCAGGTGCTGAGCCATGGTGGGCAAGGCTAAAGCCACCCCAAAATAGGGGTTTCCTCCACGGGTTTGCCTCGAGTTCCGCAAGGTCTGCTGCATCTCCCAAAGCCCTGCAGGGTCTGTAACATCCATGTCCAGGGAAGCTGCTGCCCAAACAGTGCCCCAAAGTGGGTACTCTGGCCGGGGGACAGGAGCAAATCCACATTCCAGGGAAGAGAAGGCTCCAGGGAGACCTTGGAACTCTTTCTGGTGCCTAAAGGGGCTCCAAGAGAGCTGGAGAGGGACTTTGGACAAGGGTCTAGAGTGACAGGACAAGGGGGAACGGCTTCCCACTGCCAGAGGGCAGGGTTAGATGGCATATTGGGACGGAATTCTTGGCTGTGAGGGTGGTGAGGCCCTGGTCCAGGTTGCTCAGAGAAGCTGTGGCTGCCCCATCCCTGGAAGTGTTCAAGTGTTGGACAGAGCTTGGAGCAACCTGGTCTAGCGGAAGGTGTGTCTGTCCATGGCAGGGGGGTGGAGTGAGATGGGCTTTATGGTACCTTCTAACCCAAACCATCCCATGATTCCCTGAATCCCTCCAGCTACAACACAGCCCTGCTCCTCCAGCCTCTGCTGCTCAAGTCAAGGTGCTGCCTTGGTTCTTTCTTTTTTTTTTTTTAATTCTTTTTCCCTAAATGTGTTACCAGTGCAGCTCGTCCATATTTCCACCACCTTCTCCCTCCTGTTCTCGTGCTGAAGTCTATAATGCTGAAATTATAGCATCCCCCTCGTCACCATGGCAACGAGCAGGGATGTATTTAAAAAAAAAAAAAGGACCAGAAGCCCTCCAAGGATTATGACTTCAGTGAGGGATCAGGCTGGAGGGGAATCTGGGTCATGGCTGGAGCAGACTTTTCTTCCAGCCTGTCTTCAGTAATTCCCCTCACAGCGCCTGGGGCCGCGTCAGGGCAGGGCAGAGCTGCCGCTGCCACCCATGGGTGCCCCTGGGGGGTCCAGCTGCCCCAGGAGGTGCTTCCCTCCCTCTGTATGAGATCACTCATCACCCGTGTACACCCTGGGAAAGAGCATCCTCTGCAAGCTCAGTATTCCCACCCAAAATCCAGGCATTTTAACCAAAAGTCTTTTTGATTCCCAAGCGTGCGGTGCCTGCAGGAGTGCCAGAGCGTTGCTCCCCCACCCCGCTTTGTGCAGTGCAAGTTTTCTCTCTCATCCCCCAAAATAAACAGGACTTTTTTTTTTTATACAATTTTTTTTCTCCTCTTCTTCTTTTTATTTTTTTCCTCCCTTTTTCCACACCCCCAGAGCCGCTGTTGCTGGTGGCAGAGAGCCCAGACTCTGTAGGAACTCAGAAATGCTGCAGATCCAAGCCCCGGCTGCCCTCTCCGTTTTGCAATCCTTTGGAGTGGAGTTGGGGGGAGAGAGAAGGAATAAAATGGGAGGGGATTTTTTTTTTCTTTATTAGAGATTTATAGACTTTCCCACCAGTAGGGACAAGGAGCTGGAGCTGAGCGGCCAATTTCCTACAGTAAGTTTCCAACACTGCTCCTCTCTGGCCTCTGTGAAACCCTCTGCAGCCTCGCCTACGGTGGGTTGGGTTGGTTGAATTTTTGGAAAACCACTGGAGATGCTGGCGGGGGGGGTTGGCAGGGCGAGGGCTGCTGGCGCGGAGGGTTGGAGTTTGTCTCCGTGGGCTGGCACCTCCCACGGGTTAGGTGATGCTAAGGGCCAGGAAAAATCAGCTCAGGTGGGTTTTCTGAGATGTTAAAGCCTTTTTTCTACCTATTTTTTGGTTGCATGTGAACCCTTCAGCTTGGGCTTCCTGGTGGTGTCACAACAGCCACTGGCAGCTGCCAGTCCCCCCGGCTTTCCGGACGAGGTGCTGCTGGGGCACCTTCCCCATCATCCTCATCCCCTTCAGCCATTCGGCCTCTTGAGGTTTGTGGTCCATTTATTTTAAGGTAATTGCAGTGTCCGAGTGCTGGAGTGGCTGGTCAGTACCACGCGGCCGGACAAGGGAGGGGTTTGTTGGCCAGCGTATTTTAAGCAGTTGGTTTCTTACAGACGAGAGCCTGGCAAGCTCCTCGTGCTGGTGTGGAGGAGCTCGGCTGATGCCGTGGTGCCTTCTGTTCCCACATGGGCCACTTTACCTGTGGGTAAAGTGCGAGGGTTCGGCTCCTGGCTCCGCTCTGCACCTTTGTGCAGGATCTGCCCCCCCTCCAGTGCTCCACTGGGGGAAAAAATCCTCCCTTGAGCTGTGCCTGTATGAGATCTGAGTGCTGGCAGCTCTGCTCCCAGTGTCCAGTGATTAATGGGATTAAATTGGTGCCCCTAGTGAGGGTTTTTTTTATGTTGTATCTGGTTTTCTCAAGACTTTTTAAGCAGCGGGAGGCCAGGGCCATGTCGCACTGAGATCTGATTAGATAAGGGAGAGCTGCCTGTGAACAAAATTCCTACCGGATAATTATTTATACCTCCATGTGCGTCACTAATAAACATCTGGATCTGCTCCAAACATCTTCATTTGATTTGTTTTGTAGTTTCTCAACAGGGATGTTTCTCAGCTCCCCACCTCCCTCTCATCACGTGGCTTTTGAGGACTTGGCTGAAATGAGGGGTGGGCTTTGAGCGGTTGCCCCACTGCCCGTGAGATAAACCCATCCCCCAGTGCCAGCCTTGCTCTCCCATTCCTTTCTCTGCTGGGGTGTTGCTACTTTTGGTTTAGTGAATTCCCACTCCTGGATTCCTGTGATAGGGTGACAGTCACATTGCCCTTTCTTGGGAGGAGAAAATTTGTGGTGTTGGTGGTTGCAGAAGACAATACGAGTGGCCAAAACAACCCAAAAAGCAACCCCAGATGTGTTGCTTTCTATTTTAAACATTCTCCTTTGATTTGGGGGCGAACCAGACTCCTGACCTTTCGGAGCGCGTGGGGCTGGCAGTCACGCCGAGCTCTCCGAGGCCAGGGCTGACTTCTTGCTCTGTTTGTGTAGAGCCAAGAAATTACTATTAATAACTTTCCCTGAATGAGAGTTGAGTACCTGCTTCCCTGGGGCTCCTTGGAAGGCTCTGGCTCCGGCGGATAACATCAACAGTCATTATGAACAGGACCGAGAGCATCGCGCAGCTGGGATGCAGATGGGGAGGGACTGGTGTGGGAAGGGAGAGATGAAGAAAGCCTCTGGCTCGCTGTGAAGTGCCTTGGGCAGGGCTTGCAGGCGCCACGAGCCATTTTAGCCATTTTTTGTGTGTTCCTCCATACTTTTTGCAACCCCAGCCCCTCTTTGCATGAATGCAATGGAAAAACCATCCCAAGTTGCTGGAGCTGGCAGTGAATGCCAGCTCTGTCCATGTTGGCTGTAATCCGGGTCTCACCTCTGCTGGGCTCTCAGGAAAAAAAAATTAAATAAATAAGAAAGTTTCAGTGCTGCACCCAGCTTTAATCTCTTTAAACTGTATTTCGCTAATCCTTCATTAGGATCTCATTGTGAGCTTGTTATCCCGTTAGGGCTGAGCCGTGCGCGGCGGCGCCTGCGGAGCCGAGCGGGAAGGGGCTGTGTCGGCCCTGCCATGGCCACGTGCTCTGCTGGGATGTGCTGGCAGAGCTGGGCGAAGTGGGCTCTGCCCGTGGGGATGGGTCCTGCCTCTCTGTCCCACTGCTGCAGAGGAGTGGGTGCTGGGCAGGTGCCAGCAGTCCCAGGGTCTTTGCTGTGGACTGTGGGGATGCCATTTCTGTTCATCTTCCCCTCCATCCCTGGATGTCCCCATCTGGGGTGTCGGAGCTGGGGATGGGGGTGTCACATAAAAAGTGCTGGTTTGGTTGCACCAAGGCTTGGTTGGCCTCAGGAGAGTTTCTGGGAGCCCCCACTGTGAGGGGCCAGGTGCCAAGGGTGAGGTTTCAGCTGGGATTATGTGGGGAGCTGGTGGGAGGTGACTCCGAGGGGCTCGCCAGGAGCCAGGTGAGCTCAGCACATGCTGAACCCCCTTCCCACTGCCACTGGAGCCTTAAAAAAGGGCATCGTTTGGCCCCAGCGTGCATGGGCAGATTCCTTCCCTTAGTGAGCGGCTGCCTTCCCGCTGGGAGGCTGAGCTGGTTCCCTGCTCCGTGCCACCGGCTCCCCCGTCCCGGCCTGGCACAGCCACACTCCCCCTCCACAGCACCCAGCCCTGACACCCCCCCAGACACAGGGACCTTCTTGGGGCGACTGGCAATGGCAACAGCTCTGCAGCACCCAGGGGGCTGGGATACCTGCAAGCCGTGTTTCTGGAAGTTTTTGAAGGAGGAGAGCAGCCTCGCATGAGGCTAAAGCTGGAGAAATGGGAAGTCCATCCCTCCGGATAATAGAGCAGGGCTGAGCCTCGCAGGCTGCGATCGGCGAGAGCAGGAGATGGTCTGCAGAGCCTGTGCAGAAAGCAAAACAAAACCCGCACACCCACACATTCCCACATGCGCAGGCACACACGGCAGTGAGCAGGCAGGGAGGGGATCTGCCAGCAGCCGGAGTTGAGACTCGATTTGATTTGGTGGAAAATGAAAACCATTGCGGCAAGCAAGAGAGTTCCTGGCTTTTCTTTTTCCTCCCTCAAGAAAATAATAGGTGGGATTTTTACCTTACCTGGGTTTTGTTTTGTGCAGCAACGTGGCTCAGAAGAGGAGACCATGGCTAAATGAGTTGCTGCCTGTTTTGTGCTTTTCTGCCCAGTCTCCTCCGTGCTGGAAGGTCTCGTGGGCATGTGTGTCTCCGTGTCCTTGTCCACTCCTGCAGCGAGTTGGGGGAGGGAGGTGGCTCCTGTGACATTGCCCAGCAAGCGACAATGAACTTGGCTCTAAGCCTGCACGTGGCTTTGCCTGAGAGCCTTGGCTGGCATTTAAATTGATGCACATTTATTTGCCTCCAGGTTGGGGAGCGTCTCTGCAGGTTGAGCTTTTGGGCAGTGCCAGGGCATGAGGGCATGGTAGGGGCTTGTGGCATCGCTCAGCTATAGGAGATGGGGTCTCCATAGGGAACCCAAACTCAGATTCCCGACATAGCATTGAGCAACACTGCTTCTTGCCATGTTTATTCTGGCAGCCGGGGCAGTGCTGTGCTGGCACTTGACCTGTGCTGGGGCAGCGTTGGTCCCACTCCCTGTGAGGGGCTTCTCTTCTACACCAGAGCACATAGGAATTGGGGAGTGTTGTGAGCTGAGATTTATGTTGGCTTTTATCCTCCCAGAAAAGAGGGATAGTGATGCCCAGGAGCACCTATCCCTGGCCTTCTTTCTCCTTCCCTGGGTTTCACAGCCCTTTGGGGTGCTCCTGCTGTGGGCTTGGCTGGGGCTGTGACGCCCCACTCCCTGCTGCTGGGAAGGTAGAGCTTTTACAAACCCTCTCTCCCCTTTTCCTGTGCCTATAATTAGCCCTGGCTCCCCGCCACCATATACTGTACGATCCTGGAAAGAGGTCATGGCTTTGCTGAAATTCTTGGGAACAGAGCTGCCTTTGCAGCTGGGAAAGCAGTGCAATTTCCAAGCAGATAAGAAATAGGGCAAATGCAACTCTGTTCCCTGCTGTAACTTATGGGCTCTGGGGATGGCATCCGATGGCCTCCTCCCTGCTTTGGTTCTCCACGTGCTTGGGGGAATGGATGAGTCCGTCTGGGTTGGCGAAGAGGTTCCAACCAGCTCCTGACTCTGGTGTGCTGCTGGACACTGCCCCGGTGGCGGGGAGTGAGGAGACTTCCGTCTTCTCCTGGACTGCTGGGTCTGGTTTTCCCCTTCTGCTGGATCCTGTCAAGGTCTTACCCTGGACTGGAGAAGGAAACAAACCCATTCTTGGGTGTTTGTGGTTCTTTCCACTTTTAAAGCTTCCCATTTTTATGAATTTCCTGGGAGCAGGACTCCCTTTGCAGCAGGAAAAGCATCATCTTGATGACCTTAAAGGTCTCTTCCAACTGAAATGATTCTATAATTCTGTGATTCCATGACCTCTGGGCAGATGACGAATAGGACTCAGCTTTTTTCCCAAGAAGGGGCAAAGCCCACGGGAACTGAGAGGTCTGCAGGGGCTGGGGAGGGTTTTCCTGCCTCTGAACCCTCCTGTGTAAACCAGTGAAAAACTCAAAGTGAAAAGAATATTTTGAAAAGAGAAAACTCCCCTTTTCAGGAAATGTAGACAAAAACACAGCAAAATCCCCTGTTCAGAAGTTTCCCAAAGCTCTGCTATTGTTTCTCTGCCTCTCTACTGTCATTCTGAGAAAAAGCCAGGATAAATCCACCCAAAAAGGACAGGAATGGAGAGAGAGGGCTCGAGTTGCCATCCCAGCTGGGACTCTGCAAGTGCTGTATCCCCCCAGCAGCATCCCAGTGCTGAGCTGATCGTCCCTTTCCAAAGGAGAGATTAGCTAAAAAATCACGAGATTAAAAAGCAAAACACTTTCCATTTGTTGTAATTGGCTCCTGGGCCAGCGAGCTGCTTCTCTTCCCTTCCTTCCCTTTTACATCCAAGCACTCTGATTTTTGCTTTAGCTGACAGGACTGAGGGGTTCTGAGGGAAAGAAGCATTGAGGATGCTGAGGTCTGTGAGGCCACTGCAGGGTCCCCTTTGGCAGCACCAAGAGTTTTTCTGGGGATTGCAAAACTTGATAAACCCTTTTTTATTTTTTTTTTGCATTTGCTGGTGCCAGCGTGTTCAAACTGGGGATTGCATTTGGGATTTGGGATTTTTGCAAGGGTCATTGGTGTAGATCCATTAGAGGCAGGTGATGCTTGTACCGGCAACGGATGTTTCGTTGCCCCCCAGGCGACTGAGTCGTTTGAGGAGCACAGGGCAGTTTCCTATGGATTCATGCTGTTCAGTTGACTGATTAACCAAATTACACAGAAATCTTCTTTTGTCACTGTAGGTGCCTATACACCCTCTTCTGCTCCCCCTCGCAGTGGCGTACGTGGGGGGCGGTGTAGGAGTTGCTGACGATGGCACCGAATGTGCAAGTGTTTCTCTGCACCTCACTGGGGAGAAATATTTTAATCTTTTTTTTTTCTTTTCTGTCTTTTTTAATAAAAAAATAGTGGATCTGAAGTTTGAGGAGTAGGTGCCCACTCCACAGAGATTCACTGAGGATACGAGGGGGTCTGGGGCTTGAACCAGGAGATTTGGGTAACCCCAAGGATGATTTTTAGTCTCTGGCTTGGAGTTTTCCCCTGCTGGGTTTTTGGAGGTGGCTGGGTGGCAGAGTCTCACTCCATCAGGATGTGACTCCCACTTTTCTCGATGCAACCCCCGCTTTGCAGCTGGTGAGGAGCCGTGCTCAGCTGCTGGACTCAAAGAGTTTGCACGAGGGGTCAGGGTGTGCACATCGGCTCAGGAATGAACCTCCTTTATGCTTCCCAGGACTGAGCAGCCCCGGCTCTGGCTCAGGTCACACCTGTGCCAGGTGGTTTTCCAGCCCCTCTCCGGGGTTGTATCTGGTGGGTGCTGGGGTCTATGGCTGCCACTGGTGGGCTGGGTGCTGGAGCTAGGCCAGGAGGTGTTGTTGAAGGGCGCTGGGGCCTGGAAGGTGGCAGCAGCCCTGGCTGTGGCCGAGTCTGCTCAGGGCACACCAGAAGGGCTGTAGCACAACCCAGAATTAAGTGTGAGTCTCCCAGGCGCCGGTGTTTGACCACGGAGCCACATCCCCTCTGCACAAGGAGCTCCCTTTTCTTTCTTGTTTGCGAGTCTCCTTACAAGCAGGTTTAAAAAAAGCTCTCGTCTTCCAACAAGAGCCACAGAGCTGGGTTGGGATCTGTCCCCATTCCCAGGGTGGGAGATGGCAGTGAGGGGCAGGGGGAGATTTGCCTTATCCCCCTTCCTTGTGCGTGCCCACCTCCTCCCTCTGCCTTTGCAATGGTGTTGGCCCAGGGTCAGTCCGCCCTGGGAAAGCTCTGTGCCACCCCAGCACATCACCCAATTGCAGCTGAGAGGTGACTTAGGACCTGCCACCATCTGTCAGAGCAGGGAGATGGATGGGCTGGAGGTTTTGGACGTGGCAATGGTGTTTGTTTGGTTTCCATGGGGAGAGGCCGGGCCCAGTGGCCGGTGGCAGCCCGAGCTGCCCGGGGTTTCTGTGGCGATGAAGAACATCCCGGGGTTGGTGGCTGCTGACTCAGGTGACAGCAGAGCAGGGCCACGAGGGGTCAGGGCTTTGCTGTTAACGATGAAGGTTGTCTCCCATCCTCCCTCCTGCCTGGCTCCAGCGCCACACCTCACCCAGTGGCCCTGGAGTTTGGACTTGCCTCACTGAGCCAGAGCCGGGGCTGGGGCTGAGTTGGTCTCGATGCCGGCGGGTGCAGGGACACCCAGAGCGGTCGGGTTCCCATGTTCTGGGAGGGGACAAGTGCTCCATCCACCTGGGTGAACTCCCTTGGGGTCCTTGGGTACCTGCCCACGGGGTGTATTTCCTGAAGAGGCGGTGAGGGGAGCTGGCACCTGTTTGCCCCGTGTACTTCACCCGTGCTGGGCACACACACAGCAACTCCTGTTGCCTTCCATGAGCCGTTCACATGGATCCACGTCAGCGCTGCAAACGCATGAGCCCTGCCTGACGTGAGGCCATGCTGGTGGCCAGGCTGGTGCCAATGCGTGCCTGGCACACCAGGACGGAGTCATGGATGGGGTTCCTTCCAGCATCCGCTGCCTGGTCCTTGCTTCTGCCAGGGCCCCCTTGGACCTGCCTTTCTCCGGGGGCAGTGGAGGCTCTCTATGTGTGTGTTGAAGAACCAAACTCAGCGTTGATTTTCCTCCGGCTCCACTCGTGCCATCCGTGGGTGGTTGCGTTGGTCTGGTTGTGGAGCATCAGTGATGAGTTGCTGTTTTACCTGTGTGTTTGTGCAGGTGGGGTTTGCATCTCCCCCGTGCCTTGCGTGGAGTTTACACTGATGTAAAGCAACTGCAGAGCAGTGACAGAGGATCCGTCCCCCCACACGACATAAGGGGGAGCTTGGCCTGACAGATGAGTGAGAATCGGATCCGTGGCCTCTGGGGAGAAGCAGCAGAGGACAGGAGGGGTTAGTGGGGAGTCAGGAAGGCTTGGAGGAGTCTGGGGGGCAAAACAACTGATGGTGCTGTCTCTGCTTTACCTCTGCCTGGAAATGCCAACAGGAGCTGGAATTAGAAATCCAGAGTGGCTGTCAATGCTGCTGTGAAATCTCCTGCATCCCTGGAACAGCACCGGGGCCTTTCACATGGTGCCCTGGCAAGTACGGAGGGCAGTACTGCAGCCCCTCTTGGGACCTCCGGGAAGGTTTTGCACATGCACCATCCAGGCTGCCATGAAGTTAAATTAGATAATTGGATAAAATTAGTTCAGGAAAGTGAGCAGTGGCTGCTCTGATCAAATGTGGCAGCAGCCATTTGGATGCAGATCTGGACCTGGACCCGGACCCGGTGCCCAGCACAGAGTTGCTGCCTCTCTCGGGGAAGGTGCTGGTGCCCTCGGGCCCCGGGGCTGGTGCCAGCAGGTGGCAATGTGGTCTGAAGCATTGTCATTGTCACCAGGGCAAGGGCAAGCACTGGGTGCTTGGCATATGGGACACCCACATATTGGAATCCCTGTGCTTTCATGGGAGTCCTGGTGATGTTCTTGGCTGTTTTGGAGTTGGTTTTGGGGTCTTCCTGGTGCTGGTGGGTGAGCAGGATGGGACAAGGAGGGAGCCAAGGGGATTGCTCAGGGGGAGGTGACTGGGGGTAGGGCTGGGGGATGCTTGTGTGTCAAGGTCTGCTGTTACCTTCCCCTCTCCGTGCCTCAGTTTCCCTGCGCTGGAAGGCTCAGGTGGTGCTGCTGGTGGTGAGACCACCCCGTGTGGGCAGCTGTGGTCCTGCTGACCAGCTCCTGCCCAATGTGCAGGGCTTGTGGAGTGGAGACATGCCAACTGGAGTCTGCCCAGGTGTGGGCACCCACGTGCCCTGGGGTGCTTCTGCTCCCATCAGATGTGCTGGGTGCAAGGAGATGGGTGGCCCAGCTGTGCAGAGAGGGCAGAAGCAGGGTGGGTGCTGTGAGCCAGAGGAGACTCCTGTCTGTCTGTCATCTTCTGCTTCCCCTGGTCCCCCCAGCACCCCTTGGTCACCAGTGTGACGGTGCGTGGCCATGCTCCGAAAGCCATGCCAGTCCCCAGCCCTCCTGCGCCTCCGGCCGCCCCCGCGTCCAATACAGCTGGAGGTTTCAGTTCTGCATCTCCACTGCCCAAGGGGAACTCAGCCAGCGAGAGCGAAACTCGGTGGCTCCAACGGTTGCACATGCTCACCGCCCCCCCCCCCCCCCCCCCCCCCCCCCCCCCCCCGTCCCGGCCCGGGCCTGCGGCCCCGGCGCCACCCCCGCGGCGACAGCTGGTGCCCGCTCCGCCCCTGTTACCTTCCCTGGAGCACAGCTCAGCAGGGACGGAGCGGTCACCCAACTCCCCTCCCCAAATCCAGGGACTCGATTTGGGCAGGGAGCCCGTGCTAGGACTCTGTGGGGCAAAACCTCTGCAAGGTTACCTGGAGGAGCAGGGAAATGCCCCTCCACGATTCTCACCCTGCCTTGAGCTGGGGACACCTTCACCTCATCCCTGTGCAGGTTTGAAGGAGCTCCAGTGGTGGTGGTTGCATTCTGGGTGGTGTGAATGTGCCCTCAGCACAGCTGGCTTGTGCCATCACTCTTGAGCCGTTGCTCACCCCTGTGCTGTCATACCAGGCAGCCGAGCATCTCGTGCCACTGGAGGTGGGTTTCTCCCTCCTGGCTTGACACGCTGCCCTCCTGTCCCCCTTTCCACAGCCCCTGGTGCTGTGCTGCTGTGATGGAGCCGCGGTTCCTTGCTGCATTTAACCACCAGCCTGTCCTGCCCAGAGTGGGATCTCTCCCAGTTTGTCCCTTCCCACCTCTTGGTGTCAAGCCAGAGGAAACCCAACTGTAAAAGACTCATCAGGTCTAATTAAGCCCTGGGGATATTCGCAGTGGCTGGTGCAAACCAAAGGCCAGGCCATGGCTGAGATGCTTTAGTTTCATGGGCTGGAGAAGTGGAGAAAATTGGAGAAACATGGAGAAAGTTCTTTTTTTTTATTTTTTATTTTGTCTGCTCCTTGCTGTTGCTGGGACCCTCCCAAGACCAACCCAGCACAGCCTGGGAACTGGGGTCTGGGATCTCCCTGGTTTGGGGTGGGTGTCCATGGACTCCTGGCAGAGGAGCAGCAAGCTGGACTGGGAGCCCGGGGTGGGGAAGTTCAGGTTTGGCATCCAAATGTTTGCAGCCCTGAGCCCATTGCTAAAGGAAACATGAAAAAAGAGGAAGGAGAGATTGCGGTCACTGCTCTTCTCCTCCGCAATCTGCGCCTCCCTCTTGGCCCCTTTGGCTCCGGGGCTGGTTTTTCTGCCCATCCATCTCCCCTTGGCTTTCCTGCCGTGGCAGTGGCCATGGATTGTTTATTTGGGGGTATTACATGTATATATGATGTAGGCAGGAGTTGTATATATTGGGGGTTTATATATATGAGAATAAATATATATTTGGGGGGTTATATAAAGGAGAATATGTATATTTGAGAGGGGCTTATATATGTGGGAATGTATATATTTGGGGAGTTATATATACAAGTGGGAATACATATATTTGGGGGGTTATATATATGGGAGTGTGTATATTTTGGGAGGGTTGTATATAAGGGAATATGCATATATTTTGGTGGCATTATATATATGGGAATATGCCTGTGTTTGGGGGTATTAGTGAAGACTGGCTGTGGCATGGGGGCTGCTGAGCATCAGCTGAGCAGATATCCAGGGAAGTCTCCGGAAGCCATCCCTGCACATCCTCTGGGATCCTTCTGGGCAGGCTGGAGCAGCTCCCAGCATCCACTGCCTTTGCATGGCAGGTTGTGCCAGCCCTACTGCATCAGTTAAAAATGGGGGTCCCAGGAGGTCCCCCCCTGCCCTGAGGAGTTTTGGTTTGTCGCTTGGCGAAACCGAAGCTTTGGTTTTCAAACAGGAACAATGTTATCGCCTGCTCAGCATTTCTGCCCCAAAGCTGGACATAAAGATTGTCTCCTCTTTCCCCTTTTCCTCCCCTCCTCTTTTCACTCAGAAAGGGGAATTCACTTGCTTTTGCCACCTCCATCCCTCCCCTACGTGATTTTTTCCCCTCAGCTTATGAAATAACAGAACATTTTGAAAACACGATACTTTTCCCCTTTCCTGAGCAGCATTTCTTTGTTTATAACAAGAAGGCTTCAAGGGCAGATGTGTGACAGGGGTGAGAGCTGTGGGCTGTGTGGGGGCCGTGGGGGCTGCTGGTGGCCCAGCCCGGCCCAGCCCCAGCCCCTCACCGGGAGCTGGTCTCACAGAGCTGCAGCGGGTGAGACGGTGACCTTCCAAAATACTCCAGAATCCAGAGTTTCTGGGAGCAGTGCTGGGATGGTCATCCACCAGGGCACAGGATGTGCATGGACAGACATGGGGAGATGGCAGTGCTGGCAAGTGGAGGCTTTGATCCTTTGCAGCAAAAAATGCTGCAAAAATGGGGTTTACTGGTGCTGGATGTACCACTGGGTCCAAAGAGCAGTGGCTTCTGCAGCTTGGCTGGGGTGTGAAGCAGCCCTGGAGCTGTGGGTCTGGAGAGGGTTGAGCCTTTGAGCTGGTGTCTGTGTGCACTGAGGGCTCCAGACTGTCACCCCATGCATGCTGTTCATCCCTGTCTTGGGTGACACTGGGGTGTGACCCTGCACTGTGGGCTAAACCCCCTGAGACTGATCCTGGTCCCTCTGGAGTTTCTCACCTTGCCTTGCCCCAGCAAAGGGGGAGCTCGTCTGCCGGAGTGGTCGGCAGAGGCACTGCCATTAGTTGTCATGATCTGGGGACTGTGACATGGCCACAGGCTGCATGGAGTTGGGTGTTGTCCGACAGTTGTTGTCCCAAGAGCCTGGTGGGCTCTGGGAGCTGAGGATGTGGCTGCTGCCAACAACCAACCACGGGCAGTTCTGTCGGTGCGAGGGTCTGTGTGAGCAGTGACTGCGTGGCTGTACCAGCTGTCCTGTGGTACTCTGGGGATCCTGGAGCCCACAGAAACACACGTTCATGGCTTGTCTACTGGTGTCCCCCATGGAGGGGAACAACTCTGTGTACAGATATATGAGGTCTTGCTTGGCCAAGTGTCCCCCATTGCATCCCAGTGAGCTGGCAGAGCTGGCCTCGAGCCCCCCGAGGCAGGTGGGGTTCAGCTGCGCAGAGCAGAGCCAGCCTGGGGCAAACCTCAGCCACATCCTCCACCCAGCCTAGCCCATGGTCCCTGGTCCCCGTGTGGCTCTGCCACCAGCCCCGCAAGGCACTGCTGAGACCAACAAGAGCTGCTTGGACACCGAGGGGGAGCTCAGAAGCCTGTCGAGAGCCCCTTTGCAATAAACACCAGCTTCCCTCATCCTGGCTGGGAGTGGCATTCACAAGGTGGAGCTTCTTCTGTGGGTCCCCTTGTCCCCACGTGGTCAGTCATTCTGTAGAATGCTCTGTTTTATTCAGGGAAATAAAGAGGTGGTTCTGGGCGGCTCAACAGGTTGGTCTGGGCATTGACAGGTGCAAATGGGGCAGGAGCCCCACATCATTGTGCCCACTGCTCCCCCATTGTGGAGGTGACAGTCAGACTCATCTGTTTGTCCTGATGAGAGAAACCTTGCGACTAGTCCATCTGGAGGAGCCCAGATGATGTGGCATGACATTGGATGCTGGAAAGCTGCTTGCACCTCGGCTGTTTTGGGGTGTCCCCTCTGCTTGGCTCCTTGGGAGCAAGGGGTAGGTGCAGCCCCGACTGGAGTCACACGCTCCTTACTCGGGCTTTGTTCAGGCTGAATTTTGTAATGCCAGGAAATGAGCTGGCCGTGGGAGGGGAGGCAGCCGGGGGAGGAAGGCTGGTTTTGTGGTTGGAGCGGAGGATGAGGACGCCGGAAAGCCGAGCACAATTCCTTGCTCTGTTGCAGGCGCTGGGGGTGAGGCTGCAGCTCGGGAGCTGATGGTGTGTTCGGAGAGCGGGCGTTGGGCCTCCGTGCCTTGGTTTCCCTTTTGTTCAGCAACGCTCCTCTTGCAGGAGTGTGCCCTGGGGATGGGCTCTGCACAGGGCAAGGGCTGTCCCATGTCAGATGGTGACGGCCACTGGTAGATGAAATGATGAGACTGGCTGAAGCTGCTGGGCTTTGCCTTGTGGGTCACCTCCTATCTCCCAGTGGCAAGTGGGATGAGTTCAGCAGCCACATTTCCTCCTGGGCCGTGGCAGTTTCTCCTCGTGTGGGCTGTGCTCCCTCTCCAGGAGAGTATCTGAGCAGGCAGGTTGGTGCTTTTCCCTGTGAGATGTGTGTGAGAGTCTTCCCAGAAATCGCCAGTTCACCTAAAACCTTGAGTGACTTGCTGCTGGCCATGCTGCCAGCCTGAACTGTGTCCCTCATTAATGTTAACCTTCGGTTTACCATTTGTTTCATTCCTGAACTCTTTTTAGCTTCTTTCCCCCTGGTCTCTTTATACATGTCTCCCTCACTCCTTTTCCCCCTTTCCTTTCACGGTCCCACAAGTTCCTGTATCCTGTCCCCACCTCGGACACTGGGATGCTCTCCATGCATAGCCTCAGGGCTCCTGGTTCCCTGCAGGCTCCCAGCCAGGTCCCACCCCACCTGTGTGGCCTTAGCAGTGATGCTCAGGTTCAGGGCAGCAAAGGAGGGGACCTGGGGCCAGGACTTCAGCAGGGAGCCCCTCACTGTCCCCTGTGGCTGCCACGCCAGACAGATGGGGTGTGTGGGGAGCCCTGTCCTTGCCTCCATCCCCTCAGATTGATGGCTGCTCGCTTTGTCTTTGCAGTTGGATTGAGGAGTGGTGGCTGCAGCTCATCCCTGGCAGGAGTAGAAGATGCAGGAGGCTGCGTAGCAGGTACAGTGGAAATCCCAGCCTCTGGGCTCCTGCCTTCCCCCTTGGCTTCGCTTGCCAGGGACTGTGTTTCTGCAGGTTGGGGGCAAACAGGGGGTCCCCACAGAGGTCACCCCAGCTGGGTGCAGCTCAGGGGCTCAGAATCCCACAGTGGTGCTGACCAGACCCTGCAGCCCTGCTCTGGTGGCAGGAGGAACAGCAGGTCCTGGTGCTGCAAGGGCACAGGAACATCCTGCCTGGCTGTGCACCCCTCACGTGCTGCTGCACACGGGGGTCCCAGTGAGTGGGATGGGGCAGCAGAGCCCCCAGAGCAGGGCAGGAAGGTGGCACCCAACAGTGAGTGTCACTGCTGTTCTCCAGTGCCCAAGCTCCCCTTTGCTTCCCTGCCTGGCACAGCTCTGCTGAGTCCCAGCCATGGCCCCAGCAGTGATCTGGGACTCTGGGTTTTTTGCAACACATCACCTTGTATCTGTGCAAAGGAGGGTTTTCCTGGCCTGGTTTCTCCCTGTGTGGACGAGACATGTGGCTAAACCTGCTGTTATTTTGTCCCTTGCATTCCTCTGAAATAAGGTGCCCCTGGGAGAGGGCATCATGTCCAGGTTTTTTCCCTTCTCAACCTTCTTGGCCTATTTATTGCTCTTACAGTAAATGTTTGTGTCTCCTGTGTCTGCAGTGAGGTTGTGGTACAGACACCACCGTGGGCCCAGTTTATGAGGGCTCTACAGTTTCATGTAATGCATCTTCTGTACCTGAGAGTGAAATCAATAAAAAGGAAAGATTTTTAAAAATAATCAGCCCCCAGCTCCTGAACGGAGGGAGCTCTGTCACCGCTGCTTAGCGAGCAGTTTTGTGGGGTTGTGATGGCTTTTTAGTGCCGGAGAAGGGGCAGGTAATTTATGTGGAGGCCTGATGCTGGGAGATGGGGACAGCATCGCTGCTTCCTCCGCAAGGTCAGCACCAAGGGCTTCATCTGCTGATAGAAACCAAGAGCAGCTCCCCAGCCTGGCTTGGGGTGAGTGCAGCAGACAGACCTCACTGTATCTCAGTGGTGCTTGGTGTGTGCCAGGGATGGGCTGTGGTGTGCTGGAGGAGAGCAGGGCTGGAGGGCTTGGCCAGGTCTGTCCTGCTGCAGCTCGGCCGAGCACAGTGTTGTGGGAGTGTTCCAGGGGGTGGTACAGGACCATCTCTGGTCCACTCGCTCTGGGAACGTGTTTTAGTGCAGTGAATGACTGCATGGAGCACTGTAGTGATGGGTCTGTCTGCTGTGGGGGGGGTGTGAGGGCAAGACCCTCTTTGGGTCCCAAGTACTGTGGTCCTGGTGCTCTGTGCATGTCCGGATGCTGGTGGGCACTGGCAGGATCTCTCTGTAACTGCGTTCTCCCCCACATCACGGTTTGCTGCTGGAGACAGGATGCTCAGCTCCGCCGGCTCCATCCTGACCAGTGACAATGGCTCCTTATTTTTCAGGCTCACACAAATTCTTGTTTTTTGGGTCGGCAGTGTCCTCCCACGAAGCCCCTTGCTGCCGCCGGCACCGGCACAGAGTTTTGAGGTGGGGAGGAGCAGTTTAGTGATTTCTGCCACTGCAGAACTGCTCGCTCCGAGGAGCAGCACAGCAAGTGGTGTGCTTAGGGAGGAGGATTTCGAAAAGCACCTCCAGGGACTGCTTTGAGACTCGTCCCCTTCGCTCTGTGAGCAACAGGAGCCGAGCAATTAGAGGAGCAATATTGACCCAGCCTGGGAAGCGTGACACGGCTGCACCGGGCGATTTAATCTCAACGAAGCCACGTCCTTGCGTCCTGGACGTGCAGCATCGCTGCCCATGATCAATAGGCATTTTGTCTTTCTGAGGCCAGCCCTGTTTGAGGCACACCAGGAAAACCTTGTTCTGCAGCAGAAAACTCTTCTAGGGCCTGTGACCTTAATTGAATCGACTCTTTTATGTCCTGAAGACAGTCACATCGTCTCACTGCAGCCATGCTCGGTAAATCATGTGTCCGTCCCCGCATGCACACACCCCGGGGTCTGTACCAGCCTTGCTTCTCTGCTGATGAGATTTTGCAGCCCGAGGCTGATTTGCAGCTGCTTGGGAAGAGCCCTTGGGTCACCGGATCTGCTCCTCCACTGTCTGAGGCCTTGCCTGTGTTCTCTTGAAGGTTTAATGGTGGTGGAGACTGGAATTGGCAGCTTCCAGGCTCCAGCCATGCTCAAGGTGCAAGTGTGCCACCTCGCCTGGCACCTGGCTCTTTGCATCTGGTAGGATCTTCCTTCTCTCTCCAGGGAGAGCTCATAAAAGCCAGCTGGTGGGCACACCAAAACCTAAACCCCCACTTCTTGCCCCTTTGGGACGTGGGACCCTGGATTTGGTAAAGCAGTGGGTTCCTGCTGTCCTTGTGGCAGCTGAAATGTAGCCGAGCTGCTGGAGGTCACCTTTCCAGTCCCTGCGGAGCTGGGCGGCCTTTCCTGGTCACGGCTCTGCCCTGCGCTTTGGGTTCTGAGCTCATCCGCTATTTTGCCACTGGCAGGGGAAAAAAAAAATGTCTTCAAAGCCCTTTTCCCTTGGGGAAAAGCCAACTTGGTCAGAAATGTCTGCGCAGAAATGTCATCTAACCCAGCAGCTGGCTCATCCTCCCCGGGGGTCCTACGGCGACCGTCCCTGCGTCCCCATCCCACCGTGTCCCCGGGTTTGGGGTGGTGGAGGAAGCGAGACCAGGGCGCTGTTTTTGGCAAGCTCTGGCCGCTCCCTTCCCCCCACACGCTTCACCACCCCCTCCTGCCTCCGCATCTGCCTCTGCCCTTCAGCCGCCGCCGAGCGCCCCGGTGCCCCCCAGGCAGGGTCTTGAGGGGACTCGTGGGCCGGCCAGTGGCCTCGGCGGCGGTGACGGTGGCTCGGGCACGGCGGCTCCATCCCGTGTGCTTCCTCCCGGCCGCCAGCGCGCAGCAGCCGTGGAGAAGGACGCAGCCACCCTGTCTCCTGTAAGTACCTCTCACTCTTTCCACTGGAGAGTTAAAATTAGCAACTTCTTTTTTTAAAGCAGGCGTCGCTTTAAACCTCGCCAGCCCAACTGGGTTTCCTTTTATTCCCCCCACCCCCCCGCCCCCGGCTCCTTTTCTCTTGATTTTTTTTATTTTGTTGTTATTGTTGAACGTGTGCGTGCACTTTTCTCCCTTTTTATTTCTTCTTTTTTTTCCCTCCTTCGTTTCGTTCCTTCCTTTTTTAAACACGGGTGACGCTGCAGTGTCGGTGCGGAGTTCGGAGCCAAATAAACAGCCCGGCGCACCCCCACCCCGATCGCCTTACAGAGCCTGGGGCAGAGCCCAGCGCCGAATTTAGACCCTTATCTATTGTCAGCCTCCGAGGTCGCCGCTGCTCTGCCAGGGGGGGTTGCCCCGGACCCCCTTGTTGCTTCTGACACAGATCCTCGATGTGAGTTTGCCTCTTGTTCTTTTCCCCTCTCCTTTGTGTTCGTGGTAAAGCACCGAAGTGCCCGTAAATCAAGACCCGTTGCTTTTATCGAGGGCTGCGTGGGCAGGGAAGGAGAGGGGGGGTCTGGGTGATGGGGGGTTCCCCTGCTGGAGAGAGGGGGAAACTGAGGCACGGAGGAGGGGAGACAAGGCTCACCGACGGGGAGTGGGTGAGCCGGGATTTCCTCCTCTTAAAATCAAAACAAACATAGACAAGGAAGGAAAAGGCAGCAGGCGTGGGCTCAGATGCAGGATCGGTGCCTGTCCCGGGGGATGAATCCCTTTGGGACGCTCGCGCTCACGGGTCCCCTGTGGCAGGGACGGTTCCAGGGGTGACAGTGTGCGGGTGGAGGGTACTGCGGCCGGAGCTCTGCTGTGCCGGGACGGGGCCGGCAGTTGGAAGTGGACGTCCCAGCCCGGATCTGCGAAAGCAAACAGGAAGGCGAGTGGGGAGCAGCTGCCGTGTTAACTCGGAGGTTATTTATTGTGGTTCCTCTGAGGTTGGTACCGGGGGTTTTTAACACCCTCCTGCTCGGTGCCGGATCCTCTTGGCCGGGGCTGGATGCCCGGTGCGGCGGGAGCTCACGCCAGCCACAGCGGAGGTGAGCCGGGTACCACGCACCGGGCATCAGGGGCGGCAGGAATGTCACACTGGGGCTCTCTCTCCAGTTCCTTCTCCTCCCTTGACTATTTCTTAAATGCTTAGTTTGCTCTAGAGCCCAACCTGGCCCAGGTGGAGGTGGTGGGGGTGGATGTGACAGGGCTGGGACCAGTGCTGGGCTTGGCTCATCCTAGAAAAAGTTTTCTCTGTTCAGTTTTTTTCAGAGGTTTTTGTGCTGTTGCTGCTTTGGGGTGAGAGTTAATAATACTGATAAATTGCTTATCCACACCTGTGAAAATGGAGGTGTGGAGCCTGTAGGAAGGGGGTCAGCATTCTTCAGAAGTGTTTTTAGTGTTTCCCTCCCTCTTGGGAGGGAAAAGTGTTTCCCTTCCCAGGTGTGCACTGCCCTGGCTCCAATGCTCATGGATGGCTTGAACACAACCAGGGCCGGAGGCCAAACTGCACTTTGGGCTAAACACAACCCTTTACCCATCACTGGGAGTGGATGAGGCAGGTTCTCCCCTCTGCTTGACTTGGGGGAACTTGTCACAGGGTGGTCCTTGTTGTTGCAGGAGCTACTACAGAGTCCTGGAACCTACTACAGGAGTTTGGAACCGAGTGGCTGCCCACAATACTACCCTGGGCTGCAGAGCCCTTTCCTCCTCCTCCACCTCCTCCTCCTCCTCCTCCTCCTCTTTTGGGCAAACAACCCATCAGGGCAATTATTTATTGACACAGTTTTACATCCCCACCCTTCAGCAAAACTTTTGACTGAAGTATTTTCATTTCTACCTGCAGACTTGTGCCTCACTCTTTCTCTTCCCCCCCCCTTTGCATGTATGCATAAGAAACTGCCTTATTTGAGTTTTTTTCCCGATATTTACCCTTTTCCAAGAGGGATCGTGGCTGATGTTTATCCGTGACACTCCTGCACTCATGATGGCTCTGCCCTTGGGATACATCTCCTCTGTGCTGCAGGAGCATCCCAGTGGCTTTGCTGCCATCCCTCATAATCCAGCTGGAACCCATGACCAAGCTGTTGGCTTCAGCCATAGCCGTGCACCAGCGGTGCTCCAGTGTGGGACTGTTGAGTGTGCCAGACCTGGGTGCTTCTGGAAAGTGCCAAATCTTGACATTTTTGGCAGTGGCTGGGCATCCCCATTGCTCTCCTGACCATTTCCCCCATGGTTTGCTGGGATGTCCTTGAGGGGCACATGGGCAGCGTCCACACCCCCAAAGCACAAGGCTGCCAAAATCAGCACCCTTCTGACACATGGCTTTTGGTGCAGCTGCGGAGAAGGGCTCAGCTTGTTGGGGACCTTCCCCCCACCTAAATCCTCCTTGCTGAAACACAGGCTTTGGGGTTAAAAAATTCCCTTTTAAAAACAGAATACTTTTCTCCACTGTTCCTGGAGGTTGTGTGCCGGGATGAGCTCTGGATGAATCCGTCTCTCTCTAGTGGGAACCATCACCCAGTGGGTCTGTCTGCGGCTGCCACTGTTGGCCATGGGGCTGGCAGACGTCATGGCCTCACTGCAGTGGCCTGACTGCTGCCAGGGAGCAGAAGGACAGGATTTGTGTGCCTGGGCCTAGAATGTGCGTCCTGTGAGTGAGTAGCAACAGCTGAGAGCCAGCTGTCCTGAAGGATTTCGGCTGCCTGATGAGCCGGATCCTCACCCCTCCGGCTTGCTGGCATGCAGCTCAGGATACATGTGGGTGCAAGCTGTGTCTGAGCTGGGGAGCGGGGCTGGATCCTGTCCTGGCTGACAGCAAAGCCTTTGGGTGCAGTGGGCATCCCCTGGTCCCAGCAGCCAAGGGTCATGCTGGGGACAAGGGGCCCTGATCTGGTTTGTGCCCTCCTCCCCACCCTGGCTTTGGCTGCAGCAGCTCTGGGCACCCCCGGTCGCTCCAGTGCCTGGGCTCTGGATCAGGAGTGCTGGTGGTGGCTGATGTTATTTGTGTGCCAGGAGACACTGTGTTTTCAAGGCAGTGCAGGGGAAGAGGAAGTTAGACCCGTTTTTGCCATGGGGCATCTTGTCCTGGTTCCTTCTGTTTGCTTACAGTGAGTTCAGTTTGGGTTTGGTGGCAGCTGGACCGCAGTCCCTGGGCATTGGTGGCTCCTCCTCTCACACTTGGGCTGTAGATCTTAGAGCCAAGCGACGGCTCCTCATGCCCAGGGCCTTGAACCCAGATAACCTAGCGCTGGGTTTGGGCCTTTGTTTCCTTTATTCACTGAAATAGCACTGTCTGGTGGTGAGCTCCCAGGTGTTGGATGGCAGTGCACTCCGAGTGTGATCCTGTGGCTACAGACCAAAGTGGGGTTTTGGGAACGTGTAAAGGTGGATTGGCATGTCCACCTCTGAGAAAAGCAGATAGCCAGGATGACAATTTTTGTGGGTTTGTTTCCAGGCTGGAAGTGCCGGGGACAAGTCGGAGCTGTGATAGTTGGGATGCAGGCAGAAGCCTGGTCTTGCCCATTCCTGGTGGTGTTGGCCTGATCTTTCCCATCTATCACTCCAAGGCACTCTAGTGAGCTCTGCTGCAGCATCACCCTCCCCATAATCAGCATTGCCATATCACTGACAAATTAAGTTCTTTTTCTTCTTATCCTTCTCGTGGTCAAGTGGAGCTGGTGACCACCGTCTCCTTCCCCAGTGATGGGAAGCTTCTGGCTTCTTCACCAGCTCCTCCACACTCCAGTTGAGTCATGGATCCTGCAGCCCCCGAGGAACCTGGTGCCTCCTGCCCAGGAGCTCAAGATGTAAACCCTGATGGAGAGCAGTATCTGCTTCTCTGCTGTCTCCATATCTTTGGACCCGACGGAAGCGACAGTTGCCTTGGGCATGGATGCAGTCAGCAGTCACTAGATGCAAATAAAATCAGCAACCTCGTGACTTTGGTCATTGCAGCTGTTACTCACCAGTGCTTGAGGGTGAAAAATCAACAAAGAAGTGGTTTTGGGAGGCTGGTTTGAAAGATCTTGGTGGCCCTTGGGAAAGGACTGAGTCTTTGGGAGCAGCGCTGCCGAGGTCACGCACTGGGAGGGAGGATCGTGTTAGAGGGCTGAGCTCTGAGGTGGCAACTGTGGGCCTCTGTCCTCTCAACAGCCCTGGCTCCCAGACTGAGCCTACACTGGGCTTTGGGTGCTGGAGGATCTGCAAAGCTGCTCTGGGGTGTCCCTTCCTGGTTGGGGACAGGGCACGGGGTCTCTGAAAGTGGGGCTGGGCTGGGCTGGGGATGGAGATGAAGACAGGCTGAGAGAGCTGGGGCTGTTCAACGTGGAGAAGGGAAGGCTCCGGGGAGACCTTAGAGCCCCTTCCAGTGCCTAAACGGGCTCCAAGAGAGATGGAGAGGGACTTTGGACAAGGGCCTGGAGTGACAGGAAAAGGGGAAATGGCTTCCTACTACCAGAAGGCAGGGTTAGATGGGATATTGGGATGAAATTCTTGGCTGTGAGGGTGGTGAGGACCTGGTCCAGGTTGCCCATAGAAGCTGTGGCTGCCCCTGGATCCCTGGAAGTGTCCAAGGCCAGGTTGGATGGGGCTTGGAGCACCCTGGTGTAGTGAAGATGTTCCTGCCCATGGCAGGGAATTTGGAACTAGATGAGCTTTAAGGTTCCTTTACACCCAGACAATTCTAGGATTCCATGATTTGTACCACACTGCTCTTGGGCAAAGGGACGGTGACAGCAGGATGCTCCAGGCTGGCTGCAGAGGACACATCCCCAATCCCTGTGCCATTGACATGGGAGGGAAGAGCAGTGTTTCCTCTGGGACAGTTTCACTTTCTGCCGTGTCCCACGGGGCTGCCCGTGGATTTCCGTTGCTCTCGTGGATGGCCCGGAGCAACAGTCAGGTCTCATGGAATTTCCCCTGGGTAAAACCCACCATGGGAGAGAGTTGTCCCCTCTGCTGCTGGGGGAAATCCTGTCCCCTTCATGGAGAGCCCCTAAATTCCCTGCAGGGAGGATTTTGCCCTGATGCTGCTGAGCTGCCCCTGGGAGCCTCACTGGGTCACAGTGGTGGGATCCTGCCCCCTGTGTGTGAGCTGAAGGCAGTGGTTGTCCCCCTTTGGCCTGTTGTGTTTTGGGACTTGCAAGTCATCAATGTCCTTGGTGACCACAGTGGTGATGGTGACCGCCGTGAAGGTGCTGGCAGCAGGATCCGTGCTGAGCTGCACCGGGACACGGTGCACCCTTGGGATAGGGGTGGTGTTGGGGGTGTGGGGAGCCTTGGCTGCACCCACGCCCCAGGTTTGCATCTTGCCATGCTGTTCATTGACAGAGAAAACCCCTCAAAGTGAGACATTGCTGCCATTGGGCACTGAGGCTTTTCCTGGGCTCAAACCCCCCACCCCAGATGGGGAGGCAGCTCTATGAGCAGCAGAACTGGGTGGACCCAAAAACTGTAGCGACATCCACTCTCTCCATCCCTTCCCTTTCCTCCCTGTGGCCTCAACACCAGCAAAGTCCCCTCTATGGGGCTGGTTTGGGGTGGAGAGCTGCTCTTGCTCCCCACTGGTGCGAGGATGGCTGTGACGGCCTCCAGATTTATGAGCGCAGGATCCGACCCCGAATTCAGCTCCCTCTCCTTCTCATTCTTTTTTTTTAATGAGTCAACCTCTCATCTGTCATATTAAACCTCCTCATTACCAGGTATCTAAATTTTGCTCTGACAATAGTGACAGGGGAAGCTGCGATCTCATTGCCACGGCGCAGGGCTCTGGGGAGCTGGCAGGTGGTTATTTCATGCCCTGCAGGGAGCCGTGGGGGTGGGCGACGGAGCCGGATAATGGGCTCTCGCTTCCCATCATTTAGAAAACCCTACTTAGTGTAGAGGGGAAAATTACCCCCAGTCTCCAGCTCTGGAGCTGGTTATGGATAACCATGGGGTAAGGGGAATGGTTTTTGGAGGGTCCGGCTGCTCCTCCCTGGGGGTGTAGGGTGGTTTGGGATGAAGGGGTGGGATGGGCATGGAGGATGGATGGGGGCCGAGGGTGGGTGGGGCTGAGGGTGGATGGGGACAGAGAGTGGATGGGGGTGGAAGGGGATAAAGGTGGCCGGGGATGAGGATGGATGTGGATGGAGGGTAGATGGGCATGGAGATGACAGGGCTGCCCTGTGCAAGCAGTTGGTCCCAGCCAGGGAAGGGGATGCTGTGCCCATGTGGGGGTGCCCCAGCTTGCTGTGCACACCCAGGGAAGCCACTGAACTACCTTAGAGACCAGAGCCAGGCTCGGGGTGATGAGTGACCCCCGCTGCAAGGATGCCACTGCCAAGGTCACTGCTCAAGGTCATGGGACTTTTCTGGCAGCTGCATCAGCCTTTGGTTGCTGTTCCCAGGGTGCTTTGAAGGTCACTTTAGCAAGGGGCTGTCTGAGCCCTCCATTTTAACGCTGAGCCTTGCAGCAGCTTGTCCCTGCTAGTCCCTCCCTGCAGCATCTCCTTCCAGGAGAGAGGACCAGCTGCCACCCTGGGAAGCCATGTAGCATGAGGGGCTGCAAGTCCCTGCTTGTCCTGGTCCTGTGGGCTCTTCCTCCTGGAGGCCATGTCCTCACCTTGACATGGGGTGACAATGGTTCCTTGGTTGACTTTTGACCAAGGTCCACGGGTTTGCCAGTGACCTTGCCCAGGCCTCCTGCCCGGCCTCCCTTTTCCATGTCTCCTCCAACCTCTGCTGGCTCTGGCCACGCTGGCGGTGCAGAGAAGGTCACCAGCTGTCCCTGCTGCCACCCAGCCTCTGCAGAACACATCCCCAGCCTGGGACGTGCTCCTGGTGTGGTGGATGTGATGGCCTCCCTGCGGCGTGGGATAAAACCATGGGATTTAGGGTGCAGGGGACCAGGGTGCCTGGTTTGGGTGCTGCCTCCAGTCCTCGCTGGTGCTGACACTCTTATTTGTGGGTGTTGTCTGGGTCCACACTGGCACACGAGCTGTAGGGGAAGAGAAGATCAACTCTGGTTTAATAATTTCCTCTAAATCCTTTCTTTCACCCGCCCTCGCACAGCAAATGCTGGTTCTCCAGCATCGTGTCAGGGCTGTGCTGTTCCCCAGCCTCTGCCGGGCTTGGCACCGCGCGAGGTTTTGTTACAGCTCAGCGGAGCTGGTTGCGCGGTTGGCATCTGCTTTTCTCCAGAGAGCGCCTGAATCTGGGTCAGGAATATATGTGTCTTTTTCAAATTCCTTGGGGGCCTGACTGGATCCAGCCTCGCTCCTGCTCCCCTCAGCTCCCAAGTTTTGTACCTGCAGCTGGCAGGACCGATCCTGTGCAGGCAGGAGGAGCCGAGTTTGGTGCCCATCTTGGGGAAATCGGGGCCCCGCTGCAGGCATGAGGTGTGCAGGAGGAGCTCTGCTTTGGCACCTGCCAGGCAAGCGGGATTTAGCCCCAGGGAGGGTCAAGCAGCCGCATTTCCAAGCGGAAGGTTTGCTCTGGAGCCGTATTTTGGACTCCTTCCTCTCCCCTCCCCCTGCCTGCATCTGGAGGCTCGACACAGGAACCCAGATAGCATCATCCTGAAACCAGAATAGAAGCCTTGGAGGAGACTTGAGCATGTTTGTGCGGTTTTGATCTCGGTTTGTAGATAAAGAGGTGCTAAACAATGCTAAGCTGCCGAGTTGGAGTCCCTCACGGTGTGTGCAGCGGGGCTGGTGAACTCGATGGCAGCTGCCTGTTGCCCTGCTGGGGACATCCCCAGGCAGGTACCACATTCCTCCATGGTGCCACATCCCTCCAGGGTGCCACATCCCTCTGCTGGGGCTGCTTCTACCAGTGCTGCCCCCCATCCCGCAGCAAAGCTGGCTGCGAGTCCATCACCGGGTGATGGCTGGCACCACGCAGGTGCCTTTGCTGGAGAGGAAGACCAGTGTTAACATGGTACAGGCACTGCATTTTAGGGAAGAACGCTTTTCCCCCTCTGCAGAGGAGAAGGAAGTTGGTCCTGCAGATCCAGAAACCACCAAGAAGGAAACTAAAAGTCCTTGGTGTCAGCATGGAGGATATGTTAAAAAAACAACAATTAACTCACAAAAGGCAGTGAGAAAGGAAACAGGAAGGCAAGAACTGCAGTTAAACAGACGGGTTCAAGAGGTGACTTGAGCTAAATCCTCGTCCTTAAGGGAAGGGATCCAGCCCTGGTCGTGGGTGGGGAAGTGACTCTGTCAGTCTGTGCGGGTGCAGGACTCGGTAGCCTCGAGCCGAGGCTTGGAGACCTCGGCTGCGGTTCTGCTTTATTTGCAGTTGCTTTTATGGCTCTTTGCAGCGGGTGGGGAGTCAGAGCTGTGCCAGGGGCTGCTGGGGCAGGGCAGCCACACTGCACCTCAGCTCAGCCGCTCCTCCTGGTAAGAGCTGCAGGTTTGTGGCGGGGAGCAATGCAGCAGGGCAGGGGGGCAGCTCTTTCTAAAGTATCGTTGCCACCGTGAGAGCATCACTGCTCCCTCCCTCTGCTTGGCCCTTTCTCCCACACCCCAGCACAGGGTGGTGAAGGGCTCGGCAGTGGCTCGGCGTGGTGGGCGTAAACCACTTCCCATGGCAGGCCGAGCTCGTGGGCTGGTTTGCAGCACAGAAATCCAGCACTGTCATGGGCTCACCCCCACAGAGTGGGCAGCAGATGAGGGGGGGATTCTGCCCCTCTGCTCTGCTCTGGTGAGACTCCACTGCAGTGCTGCCTCCAGCCCTCCAGCACAGGAAGAATGTGGAGCTGCTGGAGTGAGTCCAGAGGAGGCCTTGGAGATCCTCTAAGGGCTGGAGCCCCTCTGCTATGGAGAGCTGGGATTGTTCAGCCTGGAGAAGAGTCCTGTGATACCTTAGAGCCCCTTCCAGTGCCTAAACGGGCTCCAAGAGAGATGGAGAGGGACTTTGGACAAGGGTCTGGAGTGACTGGACAAGAGGGAACGGCTTCCCACTGCCAGAGGGCAGAGTTAGATGGGATATGGGGAAGAAATTCTTGGCTGTGAGGGTGGTGAGACCCTGGTCCAGGTTGCTCAGAGAAGCTGTGGCTGCCCCTGTATCAAGTGTTCAAGGCCAGGTTGGATGGGGCTTGGAGCACCCTGGTGTAGTGGAAAGTGTCCTTGCCCATGGCAGGGGAGTGGAGGGGGGTACCCGGTGGGGAAGACCCCATCTTGCTGCATTCAGTCCTGTAACTCTCAGTCAGCCCTTTGACTTGATGGAGCCAAGTAAGGACAAACCCACCTTTGAGAGAATTCCTGCAAATCCTGGGTAAAAGGTGGATTAGTCCTACAGTAAAAGCATTGGGTACCTGGGCAGAGCTGGGTTGGGCTGTGCTCTGCCTGTCACCTGCATTTCTCCCTCCAAATTGGGGCTTTCTGTGCCATGATCAGATATCCTCCCATTCACCTCGTCCATCAGATGAGCTGCATCTTCACAGGGCAGTGTTTTATTTCTTTCCCTTTTCCATCCTTTCTTTACCCAAGCTCCAACTGTCCTTTGAAGCTGCTTTTGCAGGTTTCCTCACAGCCAAGGACATCCCCATGGCGCCAGCCCTGGTTTGGGGATGGAGATGGGGGAAACGTCCCTTGAACCAGTGCCATGTTGAACCCATCCCAGTTTTGCTGTCACCCGTGTTGCTGGCTCTGCTGTGTGTTTCTGCACAGGCACGAGTGGACTGGGGAGCGTGGTGCCACACGCCGGGAAAAACAAAGAGCTCTAAAGGCAAATACATTTTTGGAAAGGATGCATTTATTTCCCTTTATTTATCTTCCTAAAGCTTTTGGATTCATCTTTTTGATCTTCCCCCTGCAGCTGCACGGCCAAGGTTTGGTTTATCTCAGCTGACATTGTGCTGAGAGCACACGGCTTTGCAAGGCGGGCGTTAAGGAAGGGCAGCTGAATTCCTTTGCCCTCGAGAGGAGCAGTGTGTTGTGCTAACTTTAGTAAGGAGCAACTAAAAAGGGATGCAATAAAAGTATATTAAAAATAGCAAATGGCCATAGAAAGTGGATGTGAGACTTTGAGTGTCCCTGCTCAGAAACATGGGGCTGTTCAGGAGGAATGGAAAAGTGACAAATTACAGAGCGGTGCAGAGCACCCCACTGCTTGTGCAAAGCCAAGGCGAAGCCACTTAGAAACAGGTAGAATAGATCAGAAATATGTAGGTAAAAAAATACAGAAATAGAGACTTAGAAGAGTTATCAGCTCCCCTGTGTCCCCAGCTCTTGGAGCTGGGGATCCAGCCCCCCAAATTCCTTGTTTTGTAAAAACATCTCCCAGCTGACATTCCTCTTTGCTTTTTCTTTCTTCCCCCATTTGCAAAATGCTAACTCTGCTCCCTCGCCCGTCTCTCCAATTTGGAGCAATTTACTGGGAGCCGGGGATGAATTACTCAGCACAGAGTTAACCAGCACCTGCTCGGAGTTAATTGGCATGTGTGCTAATTGCTGTGATAGTCACACTTGTGCGAGTGCGGGGGGGGGGTGTAGGGTTGATGTGCGGGCGCTGGCGGCTGCCTCTCTCCCAGCGCTTCTTGCTGCCTCCCCGGGGCGATGCTGAATTTCCTGATCCTTGCCGAGATTCCCTGCGGCGGAAGAGGGACAGGGTGGCTTTTTGCCGGTGCAGTGCCAGTGGTTTGCTTTCCAGCAGGTTTGTAGGTCCCTTTCAATGCCCTTGGACCTTCCTCTCCAGGCTGTAGCGTTTTCCTTGGAAAACCAAGCTCAGGAGAAGGAAGCTGCTATCTGAGAAAGAAGATGTTTTAATGACTGGGGTTATTGTGTTGAATAAAATCACCTGCGGCCCCAAAGGTTGAAAGTTATTTAGGAGCTCAACTCCTTTTAACAGTCCTGTGCTCTGGGTGCTTCTCTACATACACGTTCAGGTGCTTAAATTCCACCTGATCATGGAGGGGAGGAGGGTCATGGGTGATCCTGATGCCTTGGGTTGGGCAATCAGGGACACAGAGCAGTTTGGTGGTGAAGGAGAAGGAGCTCCAGGGGCAAAGGGGGTGCTCCTGGGTTGGGGCTGAGCCGGCAGTGGCAGTGCTGGCATGGGGGGCAGGAGGAACAAAGGCAGCTCTCCAGGTTTCTTGCACTTCCAGGTGCTGATCAGAAACTCAAGCCTGTGGTTGGACTTTCTGAAACAGCCACCTGGGCAGGAAACGTGAAAATACCTGGGTTTAAAAATATGGTGGGGAAAAAACCCCAACCTAAAAACAAATAAACCCACCCCCAAACCCCAACTCCAACACCAGGAACATAAAGAGAAAAGGGAGGAGTTTGAAATCCCCTCTGTGGAGTGCATTTGGAGGGCAGCAAACATGCCTTGCTCTTCTCCATCCCTCCTCTTCGTCCCATCTGATGGTTGCCCTTGCAATGGGGTGTTTTCCTTCCCATGCAGGGGAGAAGGATCAAGACCATCACATGGCAACTCCTTTTCTCCCCATGATGATGAGCAAGAAACTGTTAAGTTGCCTTTTTCTTGTGGAGAACTTTACTCAGTGGCATGAGCAAACCCCGAGGCTGGGACAGTGGTCCCCATCCAGCCGAGGTGCTGAGGATGCAGGATTTGGGATTCAGAGCAGCAGGATCTGGTTTGGTGGTTGAAAAAGGGGATTTGAATTGAAACATTTGGGGTTTATTTGTGGCCCAGGGAGGGGAATGTGGTTTGAATCCCGCTGCTCCCATGCAAGAAGCGTCGGCTCGTGCAGAGGTCAGGGCAGGCATGAGCAGCATTGGGATCTTCTCATCCCTACAAATATCCCATCTCTTTTCGAGCACTCTGGAGCTTTTGGCTGCAATAGCATCCTGTGAACAAGTCCCACAACGAAATTGTGTTAAAATATGTTTCCTTTCACTCAGTTTAAATTTACTACCCGTTGTTCTCCAGTGTTTATTGTTGCTTCTGGAGAGTTCCTCTTTGGTTTGGACAGTAAATCCGCCGTCTTTCAGAGGGTTTCTCTGTCCAAGAGCTGCAGCACTCGGAAAGAATTAGCATCTTGCCCTGGGTCCGGATGTGGAGCTGTTGCTACTTCGTGCTGCTGCTGGCGGTTTTGAAGATGCTGAAGGTGAATATTTTTCAACCAGTCTAAAGAAATGGCATCTCTGAAGGGAAAAGTGGCAAAGCAAACCCGGCAGAAATTTCCTCCTCTGCCAAAGCTCTCTATGCATGCAAAATGCTCACCTTGGCCTCGAGCCTTGCGCTGTGGACTCTGTCCCCTGAGGCCTCACAGTGAGGGAAACACTGAGCAGACACTCCAGGTGGATGTAACAAAAGTCCTCATTTTCCTTTTGGCTCTTCCCGTATCACCAACCTTTGAGGGATAATCTTGTGGCAGCCCAGCACCTGCATTCCCTGCTTGCTGGTGCCAGCCAGGGCAGTGGTGCTCTGGAACTGGCAATGCTCTGAGACCAGTGATGCTGTGGACTGGTGATGCTGGGGCACTGGTGATGCTCTGGGACTGGTGATGCTTTGGGTCTGGCAGTGGTCTGGAACTGGTGATGCTCTGGGGTCAGCGATGCTCTGGGACTGGCAATACTGTGGGACCTGTCTTTTTGAGGCTGCCCACAGAGGGACAGGGAGCTGAAGGACATCCCTGGCACTGGCTCAGCATCCCCCGTGGTGACAATGCTCCTCACAGCCGGACGGTCCCTCCCATTTGCTGCTGGGAGGGAAACACTCACCAATTTTGAGAAATAATGGTCCAAGCAGTAAATGCCATCCCTGTATGGTCTGTCCTTGCAAAGAGTCTTCCTGGGGGGATTTACAAGGGGAAAAAAAAAGCAGGTTTTGCTACCCTTTGTCTCTTCAGTCTCCTTCCTGTGCTTCCTCTTGCGCATCCTCCCTGAAGGGCAAATGGTGGATTTTGGGGGTGGGGGGAAAAAGTCTCCCCATTCTCCTGTGGGCTGCTTAAACCTGCACTAAACCATAGAAGACGGTGCATGATGAATAATTTTACCGAAAAAAAGATTAAGCGACTCACATGACTCAATGAACCCCAAAAACAAGTGTGGAAGTGAGACCATCAGGGCTTGTTTGTTGTTGAAACATGGTCTGATGAGAGGGCAGAGGACGGGGCCAAGGTCCCTGGGGGCCTTCAGTGTGGCCTGAGGGGGCTCTAGGGTGGGAGAGGAGCAGGAGGAGCTCGGTCAGGGTTGCCTGCGGCTGCTGCAGTGCATTTGGGATGAAGGGATAGAAGAAAAAGCTTTTTTTTTCATGCTTTTTGTAACAAGACCAAGAGCTGGGACTGCCAAGTCAAGGCAGATAGGAAGCTATTTTGGGACTGGCTTTTCCCTCTACCCGGGTCTTGGCACAGGGCACCTCGCCTTAAATGCAATGTTATCACTGCTGTTATCCAGCCGCTCGCAGAGAGAGCTGGGAGAAAAACATACCTGTGGAAAATGAACTGGCTGAAGTTCCCTCTTTGTCCCCCTCGCTGCACTGCAGCACATGCTGAGAAATGGGGGTGAAATGGGGTTGGGAGGCTGTGTCAGGAGGTGCCCTGGTACATCTGGATAGAGCCTCTGGCATCAGGGGATGGAGGTGCCCAGGGGGGCTGAGTCCCTGCCCTGTGATCTGCTGTGGGATCCCAGAGTGAGGCTGCAACCATGTGGATGCTCTGGGATCTGTGGACTCACCCCTTTGGGAGAGCTTAGGGTACAAGATATTCCCGAGTCAATCCACTCCCCCCCCCCCCCAGATCAATGGAAACATCCAATGTCTGGCTGTGGCTGAGCTCAGTGGAAGGCCAGGCTGTCTCAGCTGCCTTCAGAGTCTTCCTTTCTCATAAGAATTAGGTTTCTGTGCCTGGTTATAAGGTTTTTTTAAGTAATCAAATAAAGATATTTTAAAATTCCAAATTGAAGATTAGTGCAGAAATTGGAGACGGATTTAAATTGCCCGAGCTAATCACCAGCCACTCGACTACTTATGACTTTATTAAGAGAAAAAAAAAGTCTGGAGTGTCACAGAGGAATAATGATTCATGGGCACGTTGCTGCCGTCTCCTCCTCCTCCCTGAGCATCGCCATGCCCGGCCCACACGTGTCCTGTAGCGCGGGTGCTCTTGGGCTCCGTCCTTGGGGTTCTTCAAGACCAGGTTGGATAAATCCCTCTGCAGCCTTTCTGGTCCCAGAGCTGAATGGGAGGAAGGACCAGAGACCCCCATGGCCTGGGGAGTGGGATCCGCACCGGCGGAGGGAGGATGCCAGGAGGGCACTGGGTCCTGGGTGCGGTTTGGGAACAGACTGGCTCACTCCTGTCTCTCTCCTTGTGCAGGTTTCTGAGCAGCTGCTGACGGCTCAGCCCCGCTGGATCCGGCCGCACACGAGGGTACCATGAACTGAGCACGGAGACACCCAAAACTCTCTTTTTTTTTTTGTTTTGGCTTTTTTTGGGTTTGTTTTCCACCCGTGAAAAAAGCCCCTCGACGCTCTTTAATGAAAGCGTTTTGAAGCGAGTTACTTCTCCCCTCCCCTGAGCTGAAGTTGTCCCGGGTCTGGTGAGGATTTCCAGAGAAGATGGGGAGAAAAAAGATCCAGATCCAGCGGATCACGGACGAGCGCAATCGGCAGGTCGGTGCTGCCCCTCCTCACCCCTTCTCCTCCTGTGCCATTGGGGATTTTAGGGGTTCTGTTTCAAAACCACCCATTTCCATCTCATTTTGGGCCACTGGTGCTGTTTTATTCCCAACCCATAAAATAAGCAGATGGGTGAGACTCGGCGCAGGGGCTGGATCCAGGCAGATCCTAGAACCAGGCAAACAGCCCCGTTGCACCACGGCCCCCACCCAGGCGTTGCTCCTCGCCTTGGAGCTCCTCACACCATTTCCATCTAAGTGCTTTTCCAGAAGAAAGTATCTTCTCCACTTAGTTAGTTCCCTTTTTGTTTTTTTTTTAAGTCTTGCAGAAAATATATTTCAGTTGACATTTTCCATGTGGTTTTTCCAATAAAAAACAGCCACAACAAGTATCCATTTTGCTGAACGCAAACAACCCAAATTATTCCTTTTTTTTTTTTTCTTCTCAATTGAAAACTTACATGGCTCCACGGTTTTTTTCCTTGGGCTGTGTTGAAGCCAAGCCCGAGATACGCATGCATGTGCATGTGTGTAGGAATGCATTTGTGTATCTCAGAGGGAAAAAAAACCCATCAGGTTTTTCCCAAATTTCCGTGTTCCTTGAGCCGGAGCAGCGGAGCAGCAGCTCTTTGCTGGCCCAGGTTTGCTCTGGGATGACTCCATCGGTGTACTCCCCATAACCACAAGACTTCCAGGCAGGTCCCTTTGCTTCTTGTGCTCCTGGAGTTTGGCTAAGCAGATCCAAGCCTCTACCCTTAGTCCAGCAACCTCCACACCCCAGAGTGGCCTGCCACACTTCTTTCCTGATGCTTTTATTACGTAAAAACAGAAAAAAAAAACCAACAAAAAAAAGTGTGGATATATTCCTAATGCTTAAAGAGTGGCAAATAACAGAATTGGATGAACCAGTTTATTGCTCTGCAGCAGAACAATAGGAAATGGCAGGTTTTCCTCATTACAGCTTCATTTGAGGGGAGGGGGCTGGGACGAAGATCAAATGGGCTTTGCTAATGTCCCAGTTGCTCCTGGCACTGTTTGTGTCCATAATGACGAGGAAACGGGGCCTTAGGGGTTTTTAAAGGAGCCAGGCTGTATTTTATGGGGCAGCACTGCAGGGGGGAGCGAGGGATCCACAGTGACTGGAGCCCTGTTGGAAGTTCAGACAAATGGAAAATATTTGGTAATGCTGGAGGGGGGTGGCACAGCCTGGCCCTGCTGGATAAGGCTTCGGGAAAGGAAGGAGGCACTTCTCTGCCAGAGACAACAGTCAAGGTGGTAGGGCTGTTTTTGGGGGTCTTGCTGCACCAGGTGGGATTTGGCAGCAGTAGTTGCTCTGCCCGGCCGGATGCTGTGGCTTTAGCGTGTCTCCCATGTCACGTGTTCTCCCCAAAGCCCAGCTCCCTGGGCTGGGGGACATTGGTTTTCCCTTGGCAGCAGCTGCAGCCCTGGCTGGGCTGGTTCTTCCAAAACCCAGTATGGGAGCATTGCTCCCCACCCCAGCACGGCACGTCTCGCTTTGCTTCCCAAAAACCCAGCCCTGTTGAAGTTGAGTGTCAGCAAAGCTGCAGCTGTTTAATTGGTCATCAGCGCAGCTTTGCAATCAGTTACTTTCGCTGCTCCCTTTCTTTGGGAAACAAGGACACACCAGGAAGATGGGACATTTTGTGAAGGGCTGCTCCAGACAGTGGGTTGCTGATCTGCTCTATCCACCACAGTGGGAGCTGTAAAGGTGGTGAGAACCCTCCTGTTCCACACTGTACATGAGCAGTGCCAGGATTTGCTCCCCAGAGTCAGAAGTGTCCCCTCTTACGTCATCTCATGGAATCATGGGATGGTTTGGGTTGGAAGAGACCTTAAAGACCGTTTTGTCCCACACCCCTGCCATGGCCAGGGACACCTTCCACTAGCCCAGGTTACTCCAAGCCAAATCCAACCTGGCCTTGAACACTTCCAGGGATGGGGCAGCCACAGCTTCTCTGGGCAACCTGTGCAAGGGCCTCACCACCCTCACAGGGAAGGACTTTTTCCTTGACATCCCACCTAAATCTCCCATTCATCATTTTAGAACCATCCTCCCTTGTCCCATCAATATCTGCCCATGTGAAAAGTCCCTCTCCATCTTTTTTATAAGCTGAAAGGCCGCAGTGAGGTCTCACTGGAGCTGCCTCTTCCTTCTCTCTCCCATTGCCTCCCTCTCCGGCTGTTATTGCGGATCAGGATGAGAGGCGTCCGTGCGTGTGTTCCCGCTGTGGCTGTGGGCTGTTGGCTAAGCTGGCTTAAACCCAGTGTCTGGGAGCATCCTCAGCCCACTCCTGCCTCCACGGCAGCCCCCGCGCTCTGGGGGCACGCTCGGCTCTCCGGTGCTCTCCAGGAGCGGAGCAGCCCGGCACTGATGAATTATGGATGGGGCTTTGTGCTGCGGTGCTGCTGCTGGAAATGTAGGGCTGGCAGCTCTGTGCACCATCCTCGGTGTGCCCGGATGGCTCCCACGGCACCTGCGCCTGTCGGGAGAGGGAGAGATGAGGAATGGGCGTAGTGCGGGGATGTGCTGGAGAATGGTTGTGCGAGGAGCTGGAGGCAGAGCCGCTCTCGACACCTGCGGTTCTGCTTGTGCTGCTGAGGATTTCATCCCTAACTGTGGTTTGAGGGCTGCTGAGGCATCGTGAACCTCAGGGAGAGTTAAGGCTGAACAGGGGCTCTCCAGAGCCTTTGCTGTGAGGTGAAGCTCTTCCCTTGCATCTCACACCGAGCCTGCGGCATCAGTGAGTTTGACCCTGCTCATGTCCCACATTCTGCCTTTCATGGGGGCACAGACCACAAACCCACATGGAGGCTCCAACAGCACGTGGAGTTGCTGGAGTGGATCTGGAGGAAGTCACGGAGATGCTCTAAAGGCTGGAGCAGCTCTGCTCTGGAGACAAGCTGGAGCAGCTGGGATTGTTCAGCCTGGAGAAGAGAAGGCTTTGTGGAGACCTTAGAGTGCCTTCCAGTGCCTACAGCGGCTTCAGTAGAGCTGGAGAGGGACTTTGGACAAGAACCTAGAGAGACAGGACAAGGAGGGGATGGTTTTAAACTGAAAAGGGGGAGAATTTAGGTTAGATATTAGGAGGAAATTCTTCTGTGTGAGGGTGTTGAGGCCCTGGCACAGGTTGCCCAGAGAAGCTGTGGCTGCCCCATCCCTGGAAGTGTTCAAGGCCAGGTTGGATTTGGCTTGAAGCAACCTAGTCTCACTGAAGGTGTCCCTGCCCGTGGCAGAAGAGTGGGACAAGATGAGCTTTTAGATCCCTTCCAACCCAAAGCACTGTGTGATTCTGTGAATTACAGCAGCAGCCAAAACCAGGAGACGAGAGCAAGTAAGAGTCACTAATGTCATTAGAGGAATTACTGGAGAGGATTTGCCACGACAGATCAGGCCATCAGTCCTTCAGGGCCAGGCCGCTGACTCTGGCAACCGCCAATATGGTTTGCATCAGGGGAAAGGCAAAAATCCCCTGCTAGTGTGGGGCAGTAATTCCTTCCTGACCCCTTTGGTGATCGGCTTATGCCCTGAAGCATGAGATTTGATTACCTTCTTAGACTTACAAGGTTAATTCTTCTAGATCGGGTTCGTGCACGGCGTCAGGGGAAGGTTTGGGGTTTCTGTCCCGGGTCATGGGTGGATGCCCAAGGCAGCATTAGGTGATGCCTTTGTGTTATGTGATGGCTAAATGGTAAATCTTTGCTTTTCTCTGGAAGAAGTAAGGGTGCCAAGACAGAGGAATGCTCCTCTGCCCTGTTCCTGTCTGCAGAGGGAATATCTCCTCATCTGTAGAGGGATAATTTGGTGCTTTGGGTTCTGCTCAACTCTGCCCAGGTTGCTGGTTGGTTTGGGGAAGGTGACCCCACACTCAAGGGCAAAACCCAAACCAAGCTTGTTCCTGGTCTTCATTGCCAAGAGCTGCCCCCTTGCTCACACGCCTCGGCCTCACCCTGTTGCCTCTGATCTCAGTGGATGAGAGGTCTCGTGGTGCTTGGCAAGGTGTATTTTGGTGAGGTATCCCCAGCACTGGCAGCAGCAGAAGCAACCACCCTCTGCTGTTCCCTCTGTCTTGGCAAAGACATGGTGTGTTTTCCTCTCAGGGGCTCCTCGGGCTGCTTAGAGGGTGAGTCAGAGCTGTGGGGCCGTCCCGGCGGGACAGTGAGGCAGGTCGTGCCAGGCTGTGGTGCTGCTGGAGCTGCGGCAGAGCACCCGGTCTCTGGTAGGGACGTGGGACCATAAACGCTGCTGCCACAGTGCTGGGGAGCCCTGGCTTGGTTTTAGTGCCTGTCCTGCCATGGAGGAGCAGAATATCAGCTGACCATGCGGCTACTGGCTGCTGCGTGGCACTGCCGGCTCTTGGTCTTGGGAGCAGCCGGGTCCAGCACCTGGCAGCAGCGATTTTGGGTGGCCAAGAGGCCCAGGATGCCACCGAGGAGGGGAAATTGCTGATGACCCCAGAGCTGGCCCTCAAGTAATTTAATTTGCGTCAGAGCGTGCCAGGGCTGGGGCAGCGCTGGCAACGTGAGCACCAGTGCTCACAGCCCGGCTGCAGCGAGAGCGGGCGCACGTGGAGGGTGCAGCGGCGCGGGGTGCCAGCCCTGCACTTTCCAGGGGATGAGGCGATTAGAGCCGAATCTCGTTACTGCTTAATCATCTCTGGGAGATGGTGGGGAGGGGCAGCAGCTCCCTGTGCCGAGCGTGCCCAGACCTGCCCCTGCTCTGCCCTCCCACCACAGGCGGGGGCACGGCTCTGTCTCGAGGGGTGCAGGACCCCGGGGGGTGTGTGCTGGGTGCTGTGGCAGCATCGTGGTGGCACTGCTCCTCAGCGCTGGCATGGGCTGGGAAGCTCCATGTTGAGCTCTTTGGACTGTTGCTGTGACGCCACTGACTCGGGTTGAGCAAAGGCAGCAGCCTCCTTCACTCTCCTCCCTCAGCTCTGCACATTAAAGCTGTTCAGCTGCAAAATCGATGCTGTGGTGGAGGCCCAAAGTGGGGTCGAGCCCTCCCGTGCAGCGAGGGAGCAGCTCTCGGCACCCAAGGGCATCTCAGCTCGACTCCAGCCCTTCACCCGGCAGCTGCTTCACCCCCAGAGCGATGCTTAGAGCAAAACTGTGACCTCCTGCCTTTTATTGTCTTTTTCTGCTTTTTATTTGCTGAGAGGGCATTGGCCAAGCATCGCATCTTCCCCAGCAGTGTGCCACGTGTTCTGGAGGGGTGAGGGACCCTCAACAGCTGTCTGCACTGCAGCAGGGACTGGGAGCCCCAAACCAGCTCCCTCCCCTCCAGCTGGGTCCCGTTAGGAGCGTGGCAGCAAGAGCTGAGCGTGGGCTGGGAATCGCAGCCCAATGTCTGCCCGGCAGCTGGAGCGGGTGTTGGAGCCAGCACCCAGTTTGGCCCCGGGCCCCAGCCAGCTCACCAGGATCAGTCCTGCAGAAACTGCCTCATTACCCAGCATCTCTGGTGACAGCTCAAGGCAGGGCAGGTTGGGGGACAGGGGACCCCAGTAGGCAGGCAATGTAGAAAACCCCCCAACAAGGTTTTGGGGACAGCAAGAGGGAGCACGGGGGGCTCGGGGTGCCCTTGGGGAAGCACAGCCTCCCAGGAGAAGTGGGGGCTGGTGAGCAGGATAGTGAGTCAAGGGTGGGGTGGGCACCCCAAGGCAGCTTCTGGGTGCTGAGCCCCCAGCTCTGCAGCCCCTAAGGTTGGGTGCTCACAGTGCTACTGCGGCAAGCGAGGACGAGATCTCCATCACTTGAACATTCAACTTAAAAACTGCCGAGAACCCGCAGCCCCCAGACAGATGGCAGCTCTGCTGGGGATTTTGCTGAAATTTATTTTCTCTTGATTTGGCAATATGTGATTTCCAACGCTGATAATCATCTTTGTGCTTGTGAAGTGTCTGCTTTTGGAGGATCCCAAAATAGGCAGCGATATGAACTGGTTGGAAGAGGGGAAAAAAGAGAGGAGAGCTTGGGGTTGGGTCCATTTGAGGAAACTGCCCTCCCTTTCCTTTTGCTCTTTGTCCAGTGGTCATTCCATTTGTCTCTGGGAGGTGTCAGGTCTGTGGCAGCATGGACAGAGTTTCTGACCACGGCTGTCCTTGCTTTCAGGTGACCTTCACCAAGCGCAAGTTCGGCTTGATGAAAAAAGCCTATGAGCTGAGTGTCCTGTGCGACTGCGAGATCGCCCTCATCATCTTCAACCACTCCAACAAGCTGTTCCAATATGCCAGCACCGACATGGACAAGGTGCTGCTCAAGTACACTGAGTACAACGAGCCCCACGAGAGCCGGACCAACGCAGACATCATCGAGGTGAGGCCACCCGTCCGCTCCCCGGCTCTGCTGTTGTGGTGGAGCCAGGGCTGGGTCTGGCACCCCACCGAATGCAGGAGGTTGGTGCAGGGTGGGGATGGAGCGAGCAGACCTTCCACACTCAGTGCCAGATGGATTTTGCATCCTTTTGGTTCAGCCTACAAAAGTACTCCATTTGGGTGGTAGAGTTATGGTAGAGTTATGAAGCTGTCTCGAGTTATGTGTTGACCTGCTGCCTTGAAACTGAGGTGCAGGTTTGCTTTGTGGGACTTTGCTGTGGTCCAGGCAAACCACGTGTTTGGAGGCATCTCATGGGGTTGCTGCAGTGGGGTGCCTGGTGCAGCTGGTGGCATTGCCACAGCCCAATGTTCTGACAGACACAGTGGGGTTGTGGGAGGGCACGAGGAGTTCAGATGAGAGGGACCTTGGGCGCCTCTAGTCCAGCCCCTGCTCAAAGCACGGCCGAGCTCACGGGTTGGTGGGGTTGCTCAAGGCTTGTCCATCTGTGTTTTGTGGGTCTCCAGGGATGACCCAACCAAGTCCAGTCTGACCCACGCCTGGCACTGCCACTGACACGTCCAGACGGTGCTCATGCCAAGGCTGCTCTCTCCAGTCTACTGGCATTGCAGGAGATGCTCAGCTGCCATGTGCTGTCAGTGCCCCTGTGCTGGCCCTCTCCACTGCTTTGTCTTCATCCCTGGTGCTGGCAGAGCATCACCGGGCCCAAGCACACGGTGTTTGGCTCACACAAAGGTGCCAGCGGTGCCTCAGCCATTGGTCACATCCACGGAGATAGAGCTGTGGGGTCATCAGATGCCATTAAATCTGGGCAAACGAAGGGCTTGGCTGGGTAATTAGCAGCATTACGGCATCAGTTAATGCCTGCAGAGCCGCTGGTGACAGAGCGGAGCCCTGTGCTGCTGGAGGAATCGGGCTGAACCACTTCTGCCTTTGAATCCCTTTGGTGCGTCTTGGCCAGCATGCTCAGGCTTTGATTTCATGAAGGAGAAGGGAAAAAACCCAACCTGCCCCCTAAATCTTGCTTTCTTTTTTTTTTATTTTCTATGAAATGTGTCTTTTTGAGAGGTTTGGACTTGAGGTTTTCACCTCGTTGTCCATCTAGTTGAGCCATGGCCAAGCATCTGGCAGCATCTGCCTTCTCTCGCTGGGGTTTGGAGACTCTTCTGCCACCGCACAGTTGCGTAGGGGCCTTAGAAATGGTTCAGAAATGTCCTTTTTGGCCCATTTGAGCCAGGTGATGCCCCTTCTCTCTGAAGATGCTGGGGGTTTGCAGGCGCGTTTCCCTGCCACGCTCGCCAGCGCAGCGTCTCCGGGATGCTCAGACTGCGGCGCTTGCAGTGCCGAACAGATTTGTCTTGGCCTAAAAATACCGTAAACATTTTGGGCAGCGTTCTCTGTTCCCGTATGGTCCAAGATGCAAACACTCCCAAGCCGACAAGTTACACACAGTCCTTGGCACCCAAAGAAACACTGTGTTTGCACCACATGAAAAGCTGGATCTGCATCCAAAGCCAAGGAGAGGAACATTGGGAGCGGAAGGATATTGGTGAATGGCAAGAAAAGGAGCCCAAACACACTGGGCTCGGCACATCTTGCTGGCAGAGCCGTCACGGAGCGAAACCCACAGGGGTGAAGGCAGGTCTGGAGGCTGCTCAAGCTTCCCTCCTCATCTTCGTCTTGTCTTGGAACAGGGTTAGGGCTGCTTTAAGATTTTTACCGGTTTCTCTCCCACATCCATACCCCCAGGAGACCATTCCTGCTCCTGGTACTGATTTCCATTTCCCCTCGCCCAGGTCAGGTCCCACCAGCCCAGCTGTGTCCCCACTGCACACAAACCCAATTTATCTCATGTTTCTTGGTGTCTCCCAGTTGAACGTGACTCCCGGAAAGTATCTTCACATTTCAGAAGTTTCCTGTGTTAAGCATTTAGAGACCATGAAGGTTGAGGCTGGGAATTTGTCACCAAATATGATTTTAAGTGGATTTCAAGGACCCACCTTCCCTGTGATGCCCACAGCCCCTTCCTGCTGAGGGATGCAGCTCTGAGGGACTCTGGCATCATCTCAGGAAGGATGAGGAGCAGCTGGGACCTGGGGGAATCAAGGCAGAAGCCTCCTGATTTTATTTTCCTGGTGGAGGGGGAGTGGGCGGTGGCTCCAGAGGTTGGGCACTGTTACCACAGCTCAGGGCAGGACAAGTTGCTCTGTCCAAATTATGTTTTAAAACAACAGTAAACGTGAGGATCTCCTGATTTTTGGCTGTGGGGAGGGGCATCTGTGTGGGGAGCACTGGAGGCACCCCAGCCTATGCTGCACAGGAATGCCCTGGAGCAGTTTACCCCCCTGGATATTTAGCAGGAGGCAGAGCTGCTCTGGGATGAGCATACACAGCCCTAGTTCAAGAGGGGTTCCACACCCCCCGACTGCCTTTTGGGGACCATCCCCCATGGGGGCATCCCTGTGTCTCAGCCATACCAGGGCTCGGCAGTGGCTGTCGTGAGCGGGATTCAGCCACGCAACCCCTGCGGCTTCTCCGTGCCCAGCAAAGTCCTGGCTGTTGGAAGCTTTTAAGTCTGAGAAAATCTCTCTAATGCAGAAAGGGGGGTTTCCTTAATCAGGCGGGGGACAGCTGAGCCCCCAGACAGGCACGCTGGGTGCCACGTGCGCGCCCGGCCTGGGATCACGCCGGCTTTGCTCCTCGCTGTCGCTTCTCGTTTCCTCGCAGCCCGGCTGACGTGCCAGTTTCTGATAAGGGACTTGGGCAGAGCAGAGCTCACCGGGCACTGGGATGCTCCACAGCCAGTTAAAGCCACACAGCCATTTCTGTCCTTTCCTTGGCTGAATGTTCTGGAGGGGGGCTGATTTTTCCCTAATTCTCCTTCCTGGAGTTGTCATTCCCCAGGATGTGTAAAATCAGGCATTTTGCAGGATGCTGGGGAGGTGGCAAAGTACAGAGGCAGCTGCCGGTGTCTCATCTTCATCCTCATCCTCATTCTCATCCTTATCCTCATCCAGACTTCCCCAAAGCCCAGGGTGGTTGAGTCTCCCTCCTCTAAGGAAGTCAACCACATCCTGGTCAAGCATCGTTTCCTCTCACATGTTCTGCATTTCATGCTGCTCTCTCACGCTCTTCAGGTTGGAATTGTGCTCCTGTGTGAGCTGGGATCATGGGAGTGGGAATATTTCCTGGAAAAGAAGGACCTACAGTGGATCCTGATAGAATGGGGGTCCTGGGGGTGGCAGCGAGAGGGGCAGACAATGAGCGAGGTCAGTTTTTGCTGTGGGAAGTTCTCACCCTGGTTTTCTCCTCTGAAAATTTTCTACTCGGAAAGAATTGCTTTTAAGTCTCTTGTATATGAAAAATAGTCGTGTTCCACTGGCTGCAGCCCAGTGACAGAAAGGTTTCCTGAAAACCTCTTTGTATCTTCTGTTTTTACCCTGGCAAAGAGAATGACGAGGAATGAGAAGGAAAGCTCTTTTCTAAAAGACCTTACAGAGATCCCGAAAACAGGAATCTTTGGGTTTGATTCCCGCTCCAGTAGGATTGTTTTCCTTTTACATCATCTTAAAAAGCTAAAAATGTGGGACACACATTTTTTTTGTCAAAAAAAAATGAAAGAACCAGCAGCCAATGCCTGTATGGCTGATAATGGCATTTTGTTGTCCCAAACCTCTTGTTGAGCAGCAGATTGCTGCGAGCTGGGCTGCCTTGGCTCGTGTCCTGCTGCGACTCGGGCCCTGGTCACTCACCGCCGCCGGTGCTTCCCGTCCCACCGTGCTGCAGATCAACCCTGTCCTTGGCTGTGCCAGCTCTGGAGCTCGTCCCCTTCCCCTTCCCTGCAGCTCCAGCAGCCCCTCGCTGTGGCCAGGGTTACAGGCAGGGTTACAACAGGCTTGGGGCGGGGATGACAGCGCTGCAGCAGCCCCTCACAGCTCAGGATGCTCCAAACCCACCCAGGCAGGGAGCTGTGGGTCTCACAGACAATGAAGTTATGACTGATTTTAAGAAGTTGGTGTCTGGGAAGAGCAAGGAGACCAAGGTAAAGCTGTGTTGGGCACTAAATATGTTAGACCACAGAGAAAGACCTTGGGAAAGGCAAAGGGCAATGCTGTGAGCTGTTTCAGGGTCTAGGTGAGCAGAGCCACGTCCACCCCATTCCACTGCTTTCCTTGACAGCCTTGTTGAGGAAGCAATCCCTGGGATGATTTCATGAGGACTTGGAAATGGCAAAATACTGCAGCAGCCCCTCACTCATCCCTGCTCTTGGTTTGGGTGGCGAACAGGGGGCAGAGACAAGGGCACTGGGAGCTGTCTAAAACATCCAGGCCTCTGTGTTATTGCTGCAGGTTTTAGAAAGGAGAAGGATGTTGTTGCTTGGCTGAAACCTCTTAAAAATTCTGTTGTGAGGTTCCCTCCTTCAAAGGTCCCAAGGGATGGCCATGGCTTGTCCATTCCCACAGCTTCTGAACCTGCCAGCAGCTGTTGCTGGAAGAGAGGAGCTTCCAGGGATGTGAGGGATTGCTTTCCCAATTCCCAGCCAGGGATGGGAAGGCAGAGGTGTGAGGTCCAGTTCCTGTCCCTGCAAAAGGAATCGTGGCGAGATGGCACAGCCCCTGAGACACTGGAGAGTCTCCCCAGCACCCAGCCTCAACCCTTCTGCTGATCATGGAACGACTTTTTCCATTTTGCCTCTGAAAGAGAAAAAGGAAAAAACTCTTTTTTTTTTTTAGAGAAAAACTCAACTTTCTGTCTTTCAGCTGCATCGGTGAAACAAAAGGTTTTGGAAAAAAAAATCCACAAAAAGCAGTTTAAAAAAAAAAAAAAAAAAGAAGGCAAAGCTGTTCCTTCCCCACCAGCAGTGCCTCTTCCTCTTTTGGGCCATTCTGAGAACAAACAAGGACACATAAAAAAAATAGAAAAATAGTAGGGAAAAGTCCTTGGGAACCTGCAGAATGAGCCCTGGGAATGTCCCGTTCATGGCAGTGACTCCAATTCTCACTGCCTTTCTCTATAGAGGGACAGCACAGGAATTTGTGGTACCAGGAATTATTAGGAATATTATTGTTAGGTATAAGAATTATTCAGAATCATTATTATTAGGTAATTAGTTAATAGTTATTAGGTAGCAGGAATTACTGGTAATGCCAAGCAGAGTGTCAGATGCCACTGTGGCCGGGAGCGAGCCTGGTCCTTCACTGCTGGAGCTGGAGCTGGACGAGGACATTTCCCTTCTGCGACTGAATCCAGCAACGAGGGTGAAAATGGCGCCACGGAAGGAGTAATTTTAATGGAAAATATTGTGAAAAGCTTCAGCTGGATGGAGAACAGGCTGGGGGTGGGGGTGGTGCCCATTGCTTGGCCGTGGCCACCTGGCACAAGCATCCACTAAGCCAGGCTTGCAGGAGAAGTGGAGCCATGTGGCACCAGTGCTGTGTGGACCAGTGCCGAGCATATCCTACCCACGGCGTTCCCAGTCTTTCTGAAGACATCCTGGTTTTTATTCTCTCCAGCAAAACTTCCCCTACAAGCCTTGTGTTTCCCAGAGCTCACAGGTAGTGGAAGAGCCACTCCTGAACACACTTTGGCCTCAGAATGGAGATGCTTATTGCTGTTTAGGAAGACAGAGAATTGTCAAGACTTTTTTTTTCCCCCACTGCTGGTTTTGGCATGAAAAGGGACTGAGACTTCCAGGAAATTCTGTAGCTTTGACTTCTAAAAAAAACTGAGTTGGCAAGTGCTGGTTCCATCATAATGCCTGATTGCTTTTGTTATGTTGAAAATAGAGTGATTGAATGTGGATCTCAACTGGCTGCTGAGCACGAGTGAGGGACTTTGGGGTGTCACTGTCCCTTGTGCATGGCCCAGACGGGCGGTCACTGGGCTCCTCCTAATGAGGAGATGTCTCCTTGTTACCTTGGTGCAGCAATGCTGGGGACCTTTCCTGCTCGTGAGTCCAGTCTTGGCGTGGGGTTTGCTGCCCAGTGTTGTCACCATCGCCCCCCTGTGCCACCCCCAGCAGCGCTCGCAGCTGTCACTGTGCCACATGCCCTGTCCTGTGATGCTCTTCCCGTGGCACCTTTGTGTTTGGTAAATGCCACCCGTCTGGTTTTGTCAAGGATGAGCTACTCTTTGCTTATAATTTTGGGTTTTATTTTTCTGTTTGTGAGCAGGTTTTCCCTGGTTTTTGCAGTAAAGCAGAGAGCATTAAGGTTTATTTCCCCTCCATGATGTGGTACTTGTAGGTGACAAATGTGCCTGAGCTGGTGTGGGGCCAAGTTCAGCTCCAGCATAAACAGAGCCTTTGAAAGCAAGGAAGTTTCTCTCCATTCCTCCCTGTGCTGTAATTCCTAAATTAGAGACACCCTGTCATCCAAACCTAGGATCTCTATCCTAACTTTTTGACCCTGTTGAGGTCAACAGCATCTTGGGGCCATGGTGTTGATTTGTGCGAGGGCAAGTTGTGATCCGTCCGGGCTGGTGGGTGTTCCGGGGGGAGCTGCCTGTGCTCCCCATCCCCACTCATGGATCTCAGACTGTCACGGTTGTGTTTTCAGACATTAAGAAAGAAAGGTTTTAACGGCTGTGACAGCCCGGAGCCTGACGGTGACGACTCCATAGACCAGAGCCCTTTGATGGAGGATAAATACCGCAAAGGCAGCGAGGATCTGGATATCCTGTTCAAGCGATACGGTGTAAGTACCTGCCCATGGCTGGAAAACCCTCATTATATGTTCTTTTCTGTTTTGTTTCTCTTCTGTTCGACTTCCTCCCAACCTCATCCCCTGCTCCCTCCCCGACACCCCCGTGTCCCCCCAAACGTAACAGGCGCTGAACAAGAAGCACAGGGAGTGCGAGAGCCCCGAAGGGGATGAAGTGTTTGCGCTGACCCCGCAGACGGAAGAGAAATATAAAAAGATTGATGAGGAGTTTGATAAAATGATGCAGAGTTACCGGCTCGCAGTGAGTAGCTGGTGGCCTGCAGCCCCCCGGTCCCCTCCCCACTGCCTCCAGGTGACGGGGGGTGGATTTTGCATGGCTTTGCTTCGGAGCCGTGCCGTGCCTTGGGAGCCGATGCCCGCAGCCCCCACAGCCCCGAATGCAGCCGGCTCTGACAGGTGAGATGCACGAGGGGCCTTGAGGGTCCCTCCTGTTTCCCACCCTTGGGAAAACGGTTCCCATTAGCTCCAGTGTCCTGAGCTTTCCTAGCTCTGTCTGGACAGTGTAGGAGGATATTATCCCTCTTCCCTCCTCTGCTGCAAATACTGAATTAGGGCCTCCTTTTTCACCTTCTTTTCCCCACAAAAAGAATTTTTGTTTGGGTTAAGATTCCAATGTTCACACGAGCTGGTGGTGAGTGCCGACCCCTCACATCCCTGCAGGGCTCAGCCTGGTTTGGGCTGTTTCACATTAATTCCCCCCAAATCCACCGAGCCCTCGGGGCAGCTGGTGGCCGTGGCAGAAATCCAGGGAGGTTTTAGCCTGTGATCCCAGAGCTGTCACCGGCACCGGGGTGGCATCAGGACAGTGCTGAAAGGGATTTGTGTCAGGAGACAGGAGGAGGAGGGGGACGTGTTTCAAATTAGTTGTTAGTTCAAGGGAGCAGAGACTGTCGATGCAGGCAACGGCTTTTCAGGGGGATTAGCCCCGAGTTGCTGCAGCCATAATTAATGCTGTGGGAGCAGGAGGGAGGCTCCTTTTCCAGGGGTGGATGCAGCACAGCAAAAATGACACACACACCCCCCAGCAAAATAATCTGTCCTTCTGTGCTTTGCAAATCCCCACAAGTTAAAATTCTGGCTTTTCTCGAGAGCTAGGTCTTGTGAAATCCCCAGTTTTTATTTTGCTGACTCAGTGCTGTGTTACTCCAGGAGCCTCGCAAGGACCCCAAAATCTGCATCTCCATCCCTTACATCTTGGGGTGGAGGGGGTGAGGGGACTGCTCTGAGACCTGGGAGGGCTAGGGAGTGGAGAAGAGTGGGGTGCAGGAGGTGATGGTTGCTCGCAAATCTACTGTGACAGCGAGCCCAGCCCCACGAGTGGGTTCAGGGCAGGATTAGCTCTGGTGAGGCTTGGTCTACCTCATCCTGCCTGGTTTCACTAGTGGGGAGCAGGTGTCCACCTTACCAGGGCTTGTGTGGTGTGGGTGCAGCTGGACGTGCACGTCCCTAGCACCTGGCACAAGCCCTGCCACTGGCACAGAATAGGCCCAAAAGCCACCTGAGCTTTCCCCTTGGGAAGTAGGGGCTGCTCAGCCTCAGTACATATCTGCTGCAGAGGGAGGGCTCCCAGCAGACCCTCGTCATCCAGACATGCCAGTCCAGAGGGACAATCCCAAAAGTCCTTACGGCTGGTGGCATTCAGGCGCTGGGCGGCTCCTGGTCAGGGCGAAGCATCCGGCTCCCCCACTAAACCTCCTGGCAGTGAGAGGCCGAGCGGTGCAGGTGGAGCGTGTGTGGTTGAAGATGACGCTTTTCCATTTTAACTGCTGGGTTGGTTTGGTGTGTGACCAGAACTAACCTGACAGGGTGGCCGGGGCAGCTTAATGACAACCGTGTCTGCTAACGAGAGGCCTTGACGGGGCTTCTGCCTCTGGTGTTTGTCCTCGCTTCTAACAAGAGCAGAAACCCTGGAGTTTGGCTGACGTGTGCATCTTCTCCCCCAGATTTTGGACCAATATGCAAACCACTGTCCCTAGCTGTGCCCTCCCTGGGGCGAGGGGAATCTGGTGGCCTGGGTATGTGTTGCTGCACGCTGGGGCAGCATCAGCCTGACGCTGGTCTGCAGGTGCAGTGGGATAGAGCTGAGTTAAGGCAAACCTCGGCTCTCGGGCCGGTGGTATCCACCTCCTGGCTCTATCACTCATGCTGCGTTGCAGAGGGGGTTTAGATCTTCCTCTCCCTTGCTGGGAATGTGCACGCACACAGACGTGTTGGCAGTGATTTATTACACAACGCTGCTCCGGTGTTCGTGCGACACCCAAGAAACCTTTCTCCTCCTCCTCTGGTTCTGCTGCTGTGCAGGATGAGGTCCTGGGGCTGAGCAGAGGGAGGGCTCCACGTTCTGGCTCTCCCCAGCGGTGTGGGGATTGCTGAGCCCTGCCCCTGTGAGCGGGAGCAGTGCTGCAGCGCAGGCTCAGAGCCGCTGTCCTCGCAGCTTGGCTGCGGCCGCGGGATAGCTCTGAAGGACAGGGTGCCCTTGGAGGCAGGTGGGGAGGGTTCCTGGCAGCGAGGCGTGGGTGAGCACCATCCCACTCCTTCCTCCCATCCTCCCCCCTACCTCCAAGGTGCAGCACCCATCCAAGAGCAGATTTCTGGAGGGGAAGGGGCCACAGGGCAGCAGCCTCCGTCCAGCTGTAGTAGGGAGATTCTCAACTCCCTCTGCCCTCACCAGGGCAGCCTCTGGGGTCCTGGGTCTGGTCCTGCCATGGTCCCATCCAGCGCTGGGCTACTCTGCCTCTCCATCCCTGAGCAAATTAAAGTGGGACTTTAGCAAAGCCTCTGCTAAAGCTTCTAAGCAGGTGCCCGCTCCTGTTAACGAAGAGCAAATCAGTGACATAAGACAGACAGCCAGGATAATCGCAGCGGGTCTGGCTCCCACGGGGACACCGGTAGGTGAAGCTGGTCCTCGACCTGCAGCCAAGGATAGGGCTTTAGCGATGCTCCCGCTTCCCTGGGGTCAGCTCCTCCTTCCCAGCAGCTCCCAGAGGAGCCAGGGTAGATGACAGTGTCACCTGGGGGCTGTGTGGAGCAAAATGAGTCTTTCCCAGGTGCTCAGCCACCAGCACCAGTGCCCGCCCAAACTGACATCCACTGTTGGCTCCTTGGAGGGCTCTTTCCACCCCTCTGGATGAGGAACGGCCTCATAAAACCCCTGCCGACTCTTGGGGTGAAGGGTAGTGCCAAGCTCGGCCACTGTTGGTGCTGGTGGGGCAGACCACTGGGGTGCTGCCCATCTTCATGCTCTGGGATGTTCTCAACTTCTCCTCCGTGGCTGCCCTGAACACACTGAGGGTAAATAAATAGTCTCAAAATGAGGCCAAAACAGCAGGTTGCAGAGCTCTGGTGTGTCTGAGGGGACAGCCCATTGCTCTTCCCGTGTTCCCTGGTGAAGTCTGGGTTCTGGTGCATCCCCCTGAAAGGGCCAGTGTGGGTTCAAGCACAGCAGCGCAGGCCAGCAGTGAGATGGAGGTTTGGGGACCCTGGCTGTCCCTCCTTGATCAGCAGTAGGTGTTGCTGCTGCTGGGCTGCAGGAATTCGGCTCCGGCTGCCCTTTACCCCCCACTCTCTGTTCAGTCCGCAGTGCCCGCTCCCAACTTTGCCATGCCCGTGACGGTGCCAGTGACCAACCAAAACACACTGCAGTTCAGCAACCCGGGCAGCTCACTGGTGACCCAGTCCCTGGTGACCTCGTCGCTGACAGACCCCCGGCTCCTGTCGCCGCAGCAGCCAGCACTGCAGAGGAACACGGTGTCCCCGGGGCTGCCGCAGCGGCCAGCCAGCGCAGGTGAGCCACACTGTGACCCTTCACACCCTCCCCTCCCCATCCTCCCTGCCCAGAGCCTGGCTGGGCATGCAGCACCAAGCACAGGGCATCCCGGGTGGCAGGGGACGCCCCTGCTGCCTCCCTGGGTCTGTGTCCCAGCATCCGTGGGTGGCAGGAGCAGCCTGGAAGTGTTGTTGCCCCTGGCCGTGTGCTCCTGTCCTCCTGCCAGAGGTCGATGCCCCCAGTTTGTGCCTTGGACGCAAACTGAGGGCAACCCCCCCACCTTACCCAGATCTCTTTGAGAGCTGGATGCCTGCAGGGATCTGTTTCAAGGTTGGGCAGCACAAGATGAGTCACCCAGCGCCATTCCCAGGCTTGGGGGTGGCTGCTGGCATCCCGCTTGCCGGTGGCACTCCGGTGACATGGGACTGCTGCCTAAAAAGGGCTGTTCTGAGTCGGGCCGGGCTGGTTGCAGTTGGTCCCAGTGATTACTCATGTGGCTCTGCTGACAGATTGGAGGAGCCGTCATTTCCAGCAGGGACCGGCGATGGGTGGCGGAGGGCGGGGTGGGGGAGAGGAGTTGTCACCCGTGTCCCCTGCAGTGCCGGGGGGGGGACAAGGACGACGTGTGACCACAGCCCAGCTCTCCCACAGTGCGATCATAAATAATAATAGCGTGCAGAAAGCCCCTGCCTGCTATTTTGGGTGTCACAGATGGTCTGTGAAAGTTGCATGGGCTGCAAAATGGCAGAGCTGGTGCCTGTGACTGCCTGGACGTCTGGGCAGTGGGTGCTTGGCTCTGGCCCCCCGGCGCTGTGAGAGCTCGGGGAGGCTCTGCAAAGGGGGTGGATTTGGGGAGAAGGGCTGGGAGGTGCCTCCAGAAGCACATTATGTGGTGGGTCAGGGCGAGCACAGCGAATTGCCTGGCTGGGATGCAGTAGGAGCTGTGGTTCAGAGATGGCTTGTTTGCTCACTGCTCTCCCCTCAGGGGGTCTTTGAGGTGCCTTGAAGTGCTCAGGTATCAGTATCAGGATGAAGCCCCAGACTTGCAGGACAGAGGTCATTCCGTTCTAAGTCTGGTCCCACAGAGCAGCATCTCACTGGGCAGCAGAACCCTCCTCAGGCACGGGCAGCCAGCGCTCTGGCTGCAGGGATCTCCGCCCTCTCACAGGCCCCTCGGCTGAGAACAGAAGAGGCTCCCTGGTAAAACAGACCCCGCTGGGGGCTCGCCGTTTCCAGCTCACTCGCTGCTCGTTTGAGGGGGATCATTTTGTGGTTGCGAATGCAGAGGTGTTCCAAGTCCGGCCATCTGTGTCTCATTCACTCGCTGCCTGGGACACAGAAGAAATCCTGCTTGTGGGAGCCAGGGCGTTGCATGTTAGAAAAACTCCCTTTTTTCTCTTAAATTTTTTTTTTAGCATTGCACCGGAGCCAGGAGTGTTGTTTCCAAAGCAAATGCGCAGCGAGTGCTGGGTGGTGCCTTTGCACTGCCCAGTGCCATCGACTCGGGGATGGGAGAAGGGCAGACAAAGGGTTGTATAGGGCTGGGAGCAGGGTTGGCATCACTCACCCAAGGGAGTGAGCCCACTTCAGCAGCCTGGGCACCAGAGGCTGGGGTGCAAGTGGAGTCCCACAGCAGGGCACAGCCCTAAAATCCTGGTGGGTTCCCTCCTCCAGGACTTTAGAGGCACCAGGACCTATGGCTTTACAGCCCCGTTCCTTGAAGGGAGGATGCTGTGGTGCCATGTCTGCCACATTTTGTGAGTCACTTTGCCCTTTCTCAAGCTGTACAATATTTGGGACCACTTCTGTTCCCAACCCTGCTCCCATGTGGGGAGCAACTGTACTACCCTGCACAGCAATGCCTCAGCCCTCCTGCCCTCCTCCCGGTGTCAGGGGCTCACTGCAAGCCTGAAGCCGAGAGCCATGGGCTGAATAAAGGTTTCTGTCTCAGGTTTCCCCATCTGGGCTGAGAAGGGCTGGGCGGTGGTTAGAGGTGGGGTTTGGGATCGGAGGCTCCTCGTTCCCCAGCCCAGGGCTCCAGGATGACTGCGGTTGCAGCTTCAGAGCCTCCGCGCCGGCTGTTGGCCACAATCGCCGCCCGCGGCGTAGCCAGGCAGCCCCAGCTGGGGAATAGGTGGCTTTCAGAAGTGACTCCATAACATGGCAGAAAAAAGTCAAATCTTCTTACAGGAGAGGCAAAATGTTCAGTTTTTGGGGAATGTAAAAGCCCCCTGTCTGTTTTTTCCCGACCTGGTGGGGAGTGGCAGCACTTTCCAAGCGTTGGGACCGTGGGAGGCCGGATCGTAGCAGCGTCCTGGCAGTGCAGGGATGGTTTCCATTCGGCATGAACATTACAGGGGGGATAGTGTTTCACATCGTGCTGCTGGGGCTCTCTTCCCCAGCAGCACCGGCCCCGTGTCCCCCAAAGGGGGGCTCGGAATAAAATAGCCACAGTGTTTTCCAAGCTGCCTCCTTTGGAGCAGGCTCCTGTGCACCTGGCTCCTTCCCAAAGGAAACGGATCTGCCTGGATAATGTTTCCCAACCTGATCACCAGGAATGCTGCTCATTTCACCCAGGACTTTCTCCCTGGCGCCACAACCCCACTTATATTCCTCTGCTTTCCTCCACTGTGCTCCTCCCCCACTTCCTGCTCCCCAAAATGGGGATGCTCACCCTGTTTCTGTGTGGATGGTGACCCTGTGTTTCTGGTTGCTTTGCAGGGGCGATGCTTGGGGGAGACCTGAACAACACAAATGGAGCCTGCCCGAGCCCTGTGGGTAAGTGAGGAGCCTTTCAGCCCTGTGCCCAGGGCTCCGTGTGCCACTCCTGCCCATGGTCTCCCCATGTGTCCGATAGGATTTTGCTTTGCTATTCAGCGGGAAGCGCTGGGGAAAATTTTGCTGCCATTGGCAGTGGGAGAAGTTGGCATGTGGAGCTCCAGCCTTTGTGGGGACTGCTGGTTTCAGTGAAGACCCCAGAGACTGAGGTGTGTCCATCTCCCCTGGGTCTCTGGGGTTGCTGAAGATCAGAGAAGTGATCCCTGAGGACCAGGATTTGGGCAGCACTGGGTTTAGCTCCTCATGCTGCAGCCAGTTCCCCCCCCGACCTCAGGTGATCAATTAACACTCAGTTCCTCCTCGTGTTTGGGCCCTGTAAAGCAACTTTACTGCAAGGAAAAAAGCTCATTAAGGTGCCTTTCCACTGCGAGAGCCTCAATGCTAACAAGGCTCAGGCCTTGTGGCTCAGCTCCCTGGCTGTAAAATGCACTGACAACATCTCCATCCCCACGTCTGCCTCCGCCGTCTGCAGGCTGAGGATGTCAGCCCAGCGCTGGTATGGGCACAGCACAAAAACCAGTGATGGCCCCAGGTCCTGCTGGGAAGCTGCTGCAGGCCGTGGGCTTGGGCTTGACAGGGTGGATGCCATCCGTCCCAGGGCGAAGGCAGCCTTGCTCCAGGAGCATGGCTTCTCACCCCCTCCAGGCCTTTTTGCAGCAGGGCTCCAGCTGACAGCACGGAGTAGGAGTGTGAAATTCCACATTGCCCCAATTAAAACCACATTGGAGCCGGGTCCCGCCGGTTGTGTGGATGGGGCTGGTCCAGCTGCGGTTCGGCAGCACTGTGGCCGCCTGTCCCTGTGCCCTGCACCACAGCCCCTCCTGGGAATAGTCTTTTCCCTGTGCTGGGCAGCAGCCATGCCAGTGCCAGCGGGATTTCTTCCCAGCTGCGCCTCCAGAGCAAACCCTGCCAGGGCTGTTTGGGAGGCTGCATCTCCCCGGGACCTCGCAGTGCCCAACACGAAGCTTTGCTGCTCCTCGAGGGCAGAGGGAAGGGGCCGTCGTGCCCCGGCCACCAGGCACCTTGGCGGCCCCTGTCCCCCCGCCGCCCCCACGTCAGCTGTCGGGAGCAGCCGTGGCGGTCGGAGCTTGGCAGGGCCCGTGAATGTCACCATTGACGTCACCGGAGCATTCCCCGCGTTCCTGCCGCCACTGCAGGAAACGGGCGTGAGGAGCAGGGACAGCCCGGCCGGGGCCAGCCCCGGACCCCCGCTGTCCCCGGCCCCCCGCCCGCCCCGGGGCTCCCCGCACGGCAGCGGGAGGGGAGCGTGGCTCTGGCTCTGGCTCTGGCACTGCGCTTGCGGTTTTCAGATACCTGGGACATCTCTTCCTCCTCCTTCTTCTCCTCCTCCTCCTCCTCCTCCCTTGCAGTCTCTGCAGCACTGAGTGATCACCTGCTGCCTCTGAGTCATCAGCTGCGGGTGCCTCTGGCCGGATCCTGCAGCAATGCCGGCTGTATCCCGGCTGTATCCCTGCCCGTGCACCACAGCGTGTGCCACCCTCGGGATGCTGCACCCGGCCTACCTGCCTGCCCCGAGAAGGGAATTGCTGAGCCCTGGCTGTCCCCAGTTCTGCTCAGATTCACACTGGGGTGGTGCAAAGGCAGCCCAGAGTGCTTCACTTTTAGACCCCTTTTTTGGGGGTGGGGCCTTTGCTGGGAAATCCAGGCAGGAGCACAGCCCTTCTCTCTCTGGCTCACTGGGGTGGCTGGGTCCAGGCTGGGTGGAGACAGTGATGACAATGCTCGAGGCCACCCGCCTTTGGGGGTGAGTGGCAGCACTGGAACCCAAACCAGCTCCCCTCCAGCACAGGGGCCACTCCGATCCACACCCCAGGTGACGCACACGATAACGTGCCATGCCTCAAACAGGGAGTCACCATGAGAGCCACGTGTGTACCCATGTCGGTGCCACCTTGGGCAGGAGAATATCAAGGGGTTTAACATTTCTTTTGGCTTATCCATGGCCACTGGCACTGTGGGTAGCAAAGGTCACCTGGGGAATTTCAGCACCTTTGTTGTTAATAAATCTAAAAGCCAGTGGTCTTGTGAGCAGGACGCCGACAGCTCACGGTACCGGGACCTGATGCACCAGGCACATGCCTTTTGCAGGGCTGTTCACGGTGATTCAGGCCTGGAGGACGCCTCACTGGGGACAGGAAAGTTGGTCCTCTCCCTCCATCAGGGACATGGGTACCGGAGTTGCCAGCCTGCAGCAGCCTGGCCACCATGGGCATCCCTGATGGCAGGTCCCAGGTGCCTGGTGGGGCAGCACCTCCCATCCCTGGCAGCATCGGTGGGATCAGACCCATGGCTCCCAGGAGCGTGGCCATCCCCTGTGCTGGGGGGGGCCTGGTTCACCCCATCACCGCTGCGTTCAGCCCCGGGACAGCTCTGAGAGGCAGTGGCTGGCACTCGGCCCCCGCGCGCCGCGGCTGCGGCGTCACTGCCACAGCCGCCTGCTGAAATGCAGATGCAGCGCAATGGTAGATGTGATTAATAATGCAATCAGCGACCTATTTTTCCCGGTCTAACGTGCAATGAATATGAGGGCTGAATCCTGGTGATTGCTGAACGCCTTTCTATCTTTGGGGCCTATTCAGAGAAAAAAAAACAACCCTCATCAGAACAGTAATCTGATCCAATTTATTCCTTTCCTGATGTTCATCAAATCTTTTCCTTTTTAATTTTTTTCTTCCTTTCCTTTCTTCTTTTTTTTTCCCCTCTTTGCACATAAAATCCTTAAGTGGGGCATCAGGAGGAGGAGGAGGAGGAAGGAACCTCAGATCTTCAAAGGGGCAGTGGGAGCAGTGAACTGAGTCCTCACTTGGCCATAGCCCCTTTTTGCTGCTCTGGTACCATAAGGAGACCTTACAAGTGAATGTGCCAGTAATTACCTGCCATGGCAGAGCCGTGGTGCCCGGCCAGAGCATGTAAAGAGCCTCTGATCAGGCCTCTGAGATGTACCAGGTGTTACTGCAGGAACAAAAGGGAGTTCCTGCAGGTTGAGGAGCTGCCCTGGGCACTGGGGACTCGGGGCCACTGCCTGCCCTGCCCTCACCCTGCAGGGTAAGCCTGCCTGGGTGCAGGAGGGTGTTGGGGAGCCTGGGGGGATGAGGTGCTGCTCTCCCTGGGAGGAGTATCCATGGAGCCCTGCTGTGGCACTGCTTGCTGTGCATGTGCATTCACCATCACCATGTATTTACCACCATGCATTCACCACTACCATGCATTTGTAGAATCACAGAATCATGGAATGATTTGGGTTAGAAGGGACCTTAAAGATCATCTAGTTCCAACCCCCTATCGTGGGCAGGGACACCTCCCACCAGACTAGGTCGCTCCAGTCTGGCCTTGAACACTGCCAGGGTTGGGGCATCCACAACCTCCCTGGGCAACCTGTTCCAGTATCTCACCACCCTAACAGCAAAGAGTTTCATCCTAATATCCAGCCTAAATGTCCCTTCTCTCAATTTGTACCTGTTCACCACCACGCATTTGCCATTGCCATGCTTTCACTGCCGTGCATTCGCCATCACACCATCAACTTACCTCTTTCATCTCTATCACCCATTTTCTCGCAGGAAATGGCTATGTGAGTGCCAGAGCCTCGCCGAGTCTCCTTCCTGTGTCCAATGGCAGCAGCCTGGGCAAGATCATCCCAGCCAAGTCCCCACCACCACCCTCGCATGGGACGCAGCTCGCCGCCAACAGCCGCAAGCCAGACCTGCGTGTGATCACCTCGCAGAGCGGGAAGGGGCTGATGCACCACCTGGTGAGTGCCCGTGGGTCTGTCGGGACACCAGCTGGGGTGGGAGCGGGTCCCCGGGCAGCGGACAGGCCGCAGGGGACTTGGTGCTGGAGCAGATGCAGGGCAGGCGCCTGTTCCATGCAGCAGTAGTGGAAGCTGGCTGGGGCTGTGCCGGCAGGGAGATCTGAGGAGGAAGGTTTGGATTCCCATTGTGGTGCCGGCGAGCGCGGGGTGCGGCGGGGACGGGGCGCTCGAGTTAACGGTGCCTCTCGGTTCTCTCCCTGTTCTCCCGTGGGCAGACCGAGGACCACTTGGCTCTGGTGAGTTCCCTCTGAGTGTGCATGGTGGCAGGGTGGGACGTGGGCCACTTGTCCCCCTTGGTCCCCACACCCTGCCCTGGCTTGACAGAGGCGTGGAGCATGCGGAGGGGGTGGACACTGGCTCCTTTGCCCTCCATTGGGAATGTGATGGGATGTGGGCACCAAACACACAGCCAGTCCTGCCTCAGAAAATCAACCCCAGGAAAAATGCACTTATAGGAAAATCGAGTACCCTATGGAAAAGAAGGAGCTGACATGAGCTGTAAAGTGCCTGTTTCTCTACCAAGGCCAAAAGAGTTGTGCTGGTCACCCCAGGGAGGTGAGCCAGGGTCCCTTTGGGGGCTGTAGAGCCAAGCTGGGCACCGCCACTGGCCTGGACCTGCCCCGTGGGCTTTGCTGGAGCCACCACAGTTACAGCACGGGAAGACCTGGTCCATTGCCAGCACATGAGAGACAGGGAGTAAATCAGGCTCTTCCCATATTAAGGATATTATTTAAAGCCTGTGTAAATCCATGGGCTGGCTAGTGCAGTCCCTAAACCTCCCTTGTGCACGGGGCAGTTTTCCGTGTTATTTTTATGGCTTTTTTTTCCTCTTCCTGCCAGCAAAGTGAATGCCACCTTGTTTGTGGCAATGATTCACTGTGCTCCGTTGCTATTCTGGTGCAGGGCAGATGGGCGACAGGTCAGCGCAGCGAGGGAAGGGCAAGAGCTGCTGCGGGATGCAGATCACAGCCAGGGAAAAGCTCTCCAAAACACAGGAGTAAGCCAGTCCCTCTGGCAGCCTGCAAGGAGACACTCTTGGCCGGGGCAGGGATGGGCCAGGGCTTTGGCAGACGTGGATTCTTTTGCTCTTTGTGCCCCCAAACCCTTCTTGCTTAGTGGCCCCCTCCCAGCAGCTCCCTGCCTCAGTTTCCCCATGTGCAGAGAGAGAGCAGTCACTCCCCTCCTCCTGGTCTGCTCATCCCCATTCCCACTGCCCAAGGCGTTTCCAGGCTCCGGGAAGTGAAGAACATCCTCTCTGCAGCTGAGGTGGCAGAAGGGAGGTGGAGGGTGATGAAATACGGTGAGCGGGGGACAGGGACTTTGGCACAGCTGGAAAGGGAATGCGGAGCATTGTCCCTGCTCACCCCTCCTGTCCGGTACAGATGCCCCCCTGCTCCATTAACCTTCTCCCTAGATTTGCTCCCTCCATATTGCTCAACTTACACACCAGATCCTCTCTCCAAATGGCAGCTCCCACCTCTTTCCAGGCAGCAGCAGGACGAGTCAGCAGCCACTCTGCTGCGTCCTGCCCCTCTGCCCAGAGCCTCTGCTGGCAGCCCCAGCCCTGCCAGCCCCGGCTCTGCTCCTGCAGCTTTGGGCTCTGAGCACGCTCTGCTCCTTTAGAGGGTTCAGAGAGGCATCCCCCCATTTGTCTCCACACTTCTAACATGGCAGGGGTAGCAGGAGCCATTCGTGGAGCTCACAGCAACGCATGGGCTCCCCGGGAGCATGTGCATGGTTTGGTGCCAGCTGGAATGGCAGTTTGCAACTGGAGCATTGTGTGCGGGCATGGAGTGTGAGTGACCCGGGGTGGGGGGCAGCTTGCACACCTCCTCTCTGCATGGATTGGGGTGAAAGTCAGGATGACATCCCTGCACTCGCCTTGTGATTCCCAGGGCTGATATGCCTGGCCCAGCCCGTGTCCCAGCAGCCCAGCCCTCCAGTGTGGCCACACTTGTCCCTGTGCCTCTGCTCTCCTGGGAAAGCTGCAGAGCCCCAGAGCAAGGGGCAGAAGGAATGGGGCTGTGGGCTGTGGGCTGCATCCTGCTGAGCTGGCTCGGGGTCCAGTACACGCAGGAGAGGGATGGGGATGGGTCCTGCTCTCTGTGGAGGCATTTCTTGCCGTGTCCTTAACCCATGGCAGTGGGCATGGCCGAGGGTGGCTGCCAGCAGGATGCGTGCCAGGAAAACCCGCTTCTAGAGCCCAGGGCTTTAGCAATTAGAGTCCTGGTAATCGCCTTCCCTGGGCGGGCGGTGGGAGGGACCTGCGGGCTGGGCACCATGTGGGCGTAGGGTGTGCAAATCCAGCACAGCCAGGTGCTGTCACCCTCTTGGAGGTAGCCAGGGCAGGGGTTGAGCCTCCAGCCTTATCCTGGGAGAGTCCCCATGGCCATGAAGCATTGCATGGTCCATGCCCAGCCCTCCAAGGCCCTGGAAGCCCTCAGTGTGGGAGGAAGGCTCCTCGCTGTGTGCTGAGGGTGCAGCCAGCCTCGTGCCAGGCATGATTTAAGCTGGGCACTGCCCCAGTCTTCACAGGGTGACGTGTGCTGGGGTGCTTCGGATTAGAGGCAAGCCTCTTGAGTCTGATTTAAATCAGATCAGCAGAGACAGTCCAGATTATCTGCCTTGTAAACAGGGCTGAATCTGACCTGTAGATCCGCCCACGTAACTGCCTGGAAAACCACAGGGGGAGGCTGGCGTGCACTGGTCCAAGGGCAGAATTTTTCCACAGTGGACCTGCTAACACCTGAGTCACACAAACCTCATGAGGGCACCGAGCTGGCAGGTTGCTGAGCACTGGACTTCAAGTTTAGGGATACCACAGAGTCCCTTTAAAATCCTGAGGCCAATGCTCAGCGTCCTCAGCTTCCCTTGAGGCAGATCTTGGCCACTGAAGCTGAAGGGAAGAGGATGTGTCAGCTTTGTGCTGCCTTGGCTGGTCCTGGTGGTCCCTTTGTCACTCCTTGGTAGCCCAGCAAACCTCACACACAACCTCTGGAAAGCAGTGAGGAATAGTCTAAAGCATCCTGCTGATATTTGCCCCCCATGCACAGAGGGACATGGCTGGTCCTGGTGAGTGAAGCCCAACCCTGGGCAGGAAGGGGACCTAAGGCCAAGTGACCTGCAGATGAGTGTCACAAGGTCCAGAGTGGCAGTAGCTGCTGTGGTTTGCACTTTGCTTTGTTGCAGTGTGGAATGGCCAGAGGATCAATCCTGCTTATCCCACAGTCTCTGTGCTCAACCCCAGTGCATGCCCAGGGGGTCTTGAGGGGCCACAACCCACAAAGACGACAGAGTCCAACCGTCTGGGTTTTAATTCCCTCCCTGTTTGCTCCCACAGCAGAACACGCAGAGGTTGGGTGTCTCCCAAGCAACTCACTCTCTGACCACACCGGTTGTTTCCGTGGCGACTCCGAGTTTGCTGACACAGGGGCTGCCCTTCTCTGCCATGCCCACAGCGTACAACACAGGTAAGAGCAGTGGCCAGGTCTGAGCTCTCCGCTGAGTGAATTAACAGGAGAGGGAGATGTGCTGTTGCAGGGATGTGCCTGTGCTCTCCAAGCAGCTGCATCGTCGCTCATGGAACTTGCTGCTGCAAGACATGGTTGAGTCCAAAGGTTCCACAGGATTAAAATCAAGGGGAAAGTCATTATATAAATGCTGTCGTAGCCAGAAGGGCTGTGAGGGCTGATCCTGCCCCACTGTAGCCCATCAAACTGTGCAAGTGGATGCTAATTACAGCTGCACCCATCCCCGGGCTCTCCAGAGCTTGGGGGATGCTGTAATAGGGGCTTAATGACAATGAGCGTAGGCCCCCAAAAGTTTGGGAAGAATGCAAACCAGCCTGCTCGTAGGCACATCTGATTCAGGCTGGCGGGGTTCAAGCCAGCCCCAGGCGACGGTGACAACACAGTTGCCCAAGCAAAGGGGTTGTTCATCTGCCACCTGTCAGACCTCCGTGAAAACTTTGAGGACTTGCTGGTTGCCTGTGTAACTTGCTCTGAGCTCAGAGGAAAGTTTACAAAAATGTAAAAAGCTGCTTGTCTGGAAGAACCCAGAACAGGCGTGTTGGGAACTCCTTCTCCTAAATTAGTAGGTGTAGCCCTGAAGATGCTGGTTGTGCGTGATGAGGCTCCTCTCCCCGCGTGGCAGCCAGGCTGGGCACAGCCAGAGTCCCCAAAATAGGTTTTAATTGAGCCCTGTGCTGCTGCTCAGGGTGGAGGGGCTGAATTTCAACTCTCTGTAGTTATTTTCTCTCAGAGCTGACCACGGGCAGAGCCGTGTTCCTGCCCGAGCACCAGTGGTGTCTGTGCCACGGGGTTTGCTGTGGGAGTGAGCGTGGGGGGCATCGCTATGGGGTGCAAACTGCAAGCCTGGGCTGTTGCCACTTGTTTTACGAGGGCTGCCCTGTTAATTAAGTGGGAATTATCTTGATTTGTGAAGGATCTTGAGCACAAGAAGCGGCTGAGGGAGCTGGGGGAGCTCAGCCTGGAGAAAAGGAGGCTCAGAGGGACTCCCTCACTCTCTACAACTCCCTGACAGGAGGATGGAGCCAGGTGGGGTTCGGGCTCTTCGCCCAGGTGAAAAGTGACAGGACAAGAGGAAATGGCCTCAAGTTGTACCAGAGAAGGTTTGGGTTGGATATTAGGGAAAATTTCATCATGGTAGAGGTGATCAGGCATTGGAACAGGCTGCCCAGGGCAGTGGTGGTGTCACCATGCCTGGAGGGATTTAACATATGTGTGGATGTGGCACTTGGGGACATGGGTTAGTGGTGGCCTTGGCAGTACTGGGGGAATGGCTGGACTTGATGGTCTTGGATAGCTTTTCCAACCTAGATAATTCCATGATTCTGTGATGCTGCCAGGATAATCATCTTGTGGGTCACTGTGGGATGCAAATACCCTGAGCAAACTCCCAGCCTGGGGCGTTGCCACTTGTTCTTTCCAGGACTCACCTGTTAATTAAGTGGGAATTGTCTGGATTTCAAGTGGGTGCAGTTGTGCCAAGCTGCCTGGCCAGGGTTACGTGCCCTTTCCCATGCCGGCTCCGCAGCTGGATTCAGTCAAGCCCAATCATTCCCAGCTCTGTGATCCAGGGAGGCTCCAGCTCCAGCCCTGGTGGGGGCTGTGGGGGCGGCCACTGTAACCAGTGGGTGTCTGGAGCTCCCAAACCAGAACGGCTGGTGTGGGAGGTGAAGGACGTTGGGTGGGGTGTGCCGGGGATCCGCCGGCGGCGTTGGCAGCGGTTCAGCACCGGCACAGCCACCTCTGTGTGTGCTGCTGGGGCGGGGACAGCTGAAACCACGAGACACCCAAAATTAGAGAAAGGGGGAGGGAGAGGGCACGGGGAAGGTTCGATTGACCTGTGGGTCCGTAGTGTCTGTGTCAGGTGTTGGCGTGGCCGACCAAGGTTTGAACATCTCCAGGAGCAGCAGCACTTTCCCCCCAGTTTTCTCCATCGTCATTCCCACCCCTTGTAAAATCTCCCCTTGGTATGGAGGTGCTCCACGGGGATTTGGGATGCTCCCGAGGTCCTATAGGGGAAGGGCATCGTCCTGCAAGTGTGGGGGGGTACCGGGATGTGAGGTGTCCGTGGGGAGGGACACGGTGGCTGCTGAATGTCCCCATGGCGGGTGGGGAGCGCCCCCTGCTGTCACACGGGGGGGTGACCCAGGTATGGGTGATGGTGCCTCAGACACAGGTGGGGATGCCCCAGGTACAGGTGAGGATGCCCCAAGTATGGGTGAAGGTGCCTCAGGCACAGGTGGGGATGCCCCAGGTACAGGTGGGGATGCCCCAGGTATGGGTGAAGGTGCCTCAGGCACAGGTGGGGATGCCCCAGGTACAGGTGAGGATGCCCCAGCTGTGGGTGAAGGTGCCCCAGGTACGGGTGGGGTGCTCCAGGTATGGGTAGGTCTCACCAGCTGTTGGAGGTTTGCTGCCCAGGGAGGGGAGGACATGTGTGTCTGTGCTCTATATACCCAGCTGGAGGGTGGCTGTGGGGTGTCTCACATGCCCACAGTCCTTCCTGGGGGGAGCTGGATGCAGCTGCACCATGGGACTGCCCTTGCCACCGCTGTGCCTGGGGGATAACGGCACCGGTGGGTGTTTGGGGTGTGGAGGGTCCTGCCAGCCTTGAGGCCAGAAGGCAACTGGATATAAGGAGGAAATGGTTTATGCTGAGGGTACTGAGGCACTGGCACAGGTTGCCCAGAGAAGCTGTGGCTGCCCCATGCCTGGAAGTGTTCAAATCTGGGTTGCATGAGGCTTGGAGCAACCTGGGATAGTGGAAGGTGACCCTGGAGGTTGGACTAGATGACCTTTAAAAGGTGCCTTCCACGGCACATAATGCTGTGGTCTAGTTGCCATGGTGTTGTTTGGTCATAGATTGGACTTGATGATCTCAGAGGTCTTTTCCAACCTCCATGATTCTGTGATTCCAGCCCAAATCATTCCATGGTTCCAAGAACTGTGTCCTCTAGCTATCATCCCTGTACCACTTGCAGCACAAGACGATATTCCGTACGTTGCGTGTTTGTGTCTCTTGCAGGTCTCCATCTTCTCACAGCACTCAGGGTGCTGTGGGAGCAGGTTTGACATTGAAATGACTGAAGGGCTCCTTCTCTTCCAGATTATCAGCTGACGAGCGCTGAGCTGTCCTCGCTGCCAGCATTCAGCTCACCTGGAGGCCTGTCCCTTGGCAACATCTCTGCCTGGCAGCAGCAGCAGCAGCAGCAACAGCAGCAGCAGCAGCAGCAGCAACAACAGCAGCAGCAGCAGCAGCAACAGCAACAACAGCAGCAACAGCAGCAACAACAGCAGCAGCCACAGCAGCAGCCGCAGCAGCAGCACCTGGTCCCTGTGTCACTAGGAAACTTAATGTAAGTGGAACAGGTACCAGGGCCACTCAGAGAGAAATGGGGAATTCCTCAGAGGTGCCAAACCTGCAGAACTCCAGCTGTGACTCCTCCCTGCTGGGCCCTGGTGGGTCCACGCTGTGTTTCTGGGGGGCAGGAGCAGCTGCAAGAGGAGCCAGCCCAGCCAGCTCAGGAAGTCTGGGGAGTCCTGTCCCTGCCTCTGTCATAGGAGTGACCCAGAGTCCCCAGCTGAGATCAGAGCAGTGGCATGCTCGGGGATGCTCCAAGAGCTGCATCCTGCTGTCTGTCCACAGCAGGATTGCTCCCTGCTCTCAACTGGGGGGGCCAGAGATACAGCCAGAGTCAGCATTAGATGTAACAGAAGTTGCAGGATAAGGTGTCTGGAATTGTGCCCTGCTGGTGTAGGAAGAAGGTGGCTTTTAGTATTGCAAATAGATTGCTTTCCTCCAGGGAAGAAAACACAAGCACTTACATATTGGAGCAGGTTTTCTGAAGTGGATCTCCTTTTAGTCTGAAATAAAGCATCCACACACCAAGTTACTTGGTCAAAATAAAGATTTAAGCAACTTGCCTGAGATGACACTGAAACTGTGGGACAGAAAGAGGCAGGAATCGAAGAGGGGAAATCTGTGACTTTGCCCCAGTCACTGAATCAAAAACTCTGATATGCCCAGCACGAAGTGCCAGGTGAATGGATGGAGGAATGGACGGATAGACGGCAGGAGGGAGGGGTGGACTGACTAGGCTTTTGTGCAGGGAGTTCAGTTCATTTCCTCACTGCCTGGAGCACATTTTCCAGGCAGGGCAGTCAGCAGCTTTCCCAGCAGCCACCCAGACCTCTTGCACCAGTATGGAAAGTCTGAATGAAATTTTGGGTTGTAGCAAAGAGGTTCCCAGTTTGGAGCAAAACCCTCCACCATGTCTGTGCAGCCCACGGGGATGCTGGGGCAGAGCTGTATGGATACCCATGGGACAGGGATGTCACACCCTGTCCTTCTCCTCCTGCTGCTTTGGGACGGTGGGTAGGATTGGAGCTGGATCACAGGGTGCTGGGGGAGAATAGGTGCTGCTCGTGGGGTTCTGCAGGTCCCAGGTTGGCAGTGATGTGTCCTGGTGAGCGCACAGCTCGTGTGTTCTGGAGTCGTAGTGATTCATAATTCTAATTTTGAATCCAGATTAGTAATCTAATCCAGGTTCATAATCCTGTGTTCATTTGGCTGTGGAATGTGCAGGTTTTGGATTCTGTGTATCGGAGGGTAAAAGGCTGTGAAAAAGATAATAATGAGAAATTTCCCATTATCTCTTTTTTCATCTGTTTCTCCCCCTCCCTCCCCTCCTGCTCTCCTCCTTCTCCTCCTCCTCCTTTCCCAACCTCTTCCCCTGCCTTCTGGATGCCCAGACAAGGGAGTCACTTGTCCCACACCACCACTTTGACTGTCAACACCAACCCCAACATCAGCATCAAGTCGGAGCCCGTCTCGCCCAACCGGGAGAGGAACACTGCCACCCCGCTCAGCACCTTCCCCCACCAGCCCCGGCACGAGCCCACCGGCCGCTCGCCCGTCGACAGCCTCAGCAGCAACACCAGCTCCTACGAGGGCAGCAGCGAGCGGGACGATCCCGCCCGCCCCGATTTCAGCTCGTCCCTGGGCCTCCTGCGGCCCAGCAGCGAGCCCGAGGGGGAGAGCCCCTCCGTAAAGCGCATGCGGTTGGATACCTGGGTCACATAACGCGTCCCCGCCATCCCTGGGAGCTCCGGTGGGGCCGCGGGAAGGGGGCGGGAGGGGCGGGGGGGCGAAACGGGTGATGGGGATGGGCTGGGGTGGGGGGAAAATTATCATAAACTGCCTGAGAAATAGCTTTAGGATTTTTGTAGGCATTCATTCTAGCGCAGCAGGCGACGCACGCAGTACATACGGCTCTCCTTGGCCGGGGCCGCGGGCTCGGGAACAGCCAAGGGTGTGGGAACGGGGCACGGGAATGGAATTTCTGCGTGCTTGCCAAAAACAGCAGCCTCTGGCGATGCTCCCCCGCGGGCGGGCGGGCCGGGCAGTCGGTGCCCACTGGCTGGCGAGACCCCTCCCCGGGAAGTGGGACCGTATCCCTTGGGAAGAGCGCCTGCAGCAGGACGGGCTCCGGGGGGAGACAGGGCACAGAGCACCCCCAAAATGCACCTTCACACCGTGCCCGGGCACTCCTGGGTCCATGTGCAGGAAGGGGCAGTTTGGACACGATCCAGCTCTCCGAAAGCTTGAAGGGCTTTGGCAGACACCAGTTTTCCTCAAAAAGGGTTTTCCTACACCAGTTTTCCCAAACCAGCTGGAAAAGGAGGCTGAGGGGGCTTTGGTATGAAACAGGATACAGCTGCATCCACAGCCTGCTTGGGCCTCCTGGATATTGGAAAGCTTAATCCAGGGAGTAAGAGGCAGATTTTTAAGTCTTAATCCCGTTTGCAGTTTGCATGACAAGTGGATGCAGACAGCATCCTTTCATCCTTCCTAGCAGAGCAGGGAACTCTACCATCTCTGACCAGGGTCACTGAAACACTGGAGTTCCTCTTTCCCAGGAAAGCTTTGCCTCTGCCTGGGTGCAGTGGGTTTGCAGAGGGAGGATGTATTAGTGCTGCTTTTCAAAGAAAATAGTGGGTTTTATCAAACGACATCCGTAAAAGCATTTTAAAAATGCATTCCCATTCCACATGGGCCAAAGCTTTAAATCAGGAAAATGAGAAGAAATTATTTTTTTATTGAAGGATGCAACTGAAATAATGATCCTTTGGGATTCTGCCTGAAGGTTTCTGGGCCTCAAAAGGTAAGAGTGAGCTGTGTGGAAAATCTGCTCAAGTCTCGATGCAGTGATTTAGTGGAAGGAAAAAGGAAAAAGAAGGAATTTCCTTGTCTTGCCACTTGCTCTGGCAGTTTCCCGGGGAAAGGTGTCAGCACTCTGATCCCAAAATGCAGCAGCCAGCTCAGGGGTGGAGGATTTGGAGCAGAAGGGTCTGTTCCCGACCCGTGTAGGTGTTAGGGAGAGCTTTCTCCCTGCAGGCGCTCTCCTCTGGGATGCTGATTCCCCATCTCCCTCCCAACCTGCCTTGTCACCCTGTGCAGGGACACCCCAGCCCCACTCACCCCTGGGCTCACGGTCACAAACTGGCACAAAACCTGCCTGGATGCCACCTTTGCCAACTCCTTCAGCAGCTGGAGCCTGGCCAGGCTGGGGGGGCTGCAGAGGAGCCGGGAGCTGCTTTGGGGTCAGCTTCCCCCGAGTTGGAGCAGAGGGAGAGGAGCAGAGTCACAGGGGGATTTATCCTCCTCATGGATCCCTCTGCCAGGTGTCAGCACCAGCTGAGCCTTGGAATGAGGTGGATGGCATAAAAATGTCCCAGGATGAGGGCAAACCAGAAGAAAATGTATGGTTTTTTATAAACGTTTCCCAACCAAGCATTTATCCCAAAGTTTCTAATTTGGAAAAACGAGACAAAAAAAATTGATGATTACTGTGAAATGAACAGGGGTGACCTAAAGGGAGGGGTTGGGGGAGGAGAGGAAATCCTCCAAAAATCCTTGCAGAGGGGTTACCCACACATCCCTCCTGAGCTGATACCTGCCCTGACCTTCCCTCCTCTCCCAAGGATCCATTGGTTTGGCTGTGGGGACCTGGGGAGGGGTCCAGGATGGCAGATGCTTGGCAGTGCCAGGGTTCCAGATAGTGGCATCCCCTGCCTGCAGAACGAGGCATGGAGCGATGTGTGGGATAAAATTGCCCCATCAAAATCTTGTCATATCAAATTCCTGCCACAAAGACTTTTCCAAATAATGGTTTGATTCCTTTCCAATGATAAATTTGGAGTTCCCTCTCCTGTTCCTGTGCTCTGGAGGGCCTTGGGCAAACAAGGGTAAAGCCCCATGGTGCCAGGGAGGGCTCCTGGCAGGCTTTGTGCAGTTAACCCCCCCGTCTCCCCTCCCCAAGACGAACCCAGCGGGTACCGCTGTGTGCCAGGGACATGCTCGGCTCTCACCTCCGGAATGCCGGCGCGGCATCGGCGGCAGAAGCGAATCTCCCTCCCTCCATCTCCGTCTGTCCGTTGAGAAGTGGGAGAGACACTGCGGACCATGGTCCTCCTCGCCCACGCTGTGACCCCCGACCCGGCGATGCCCGATGTACCGGACGCGCACCTGAGCTCTTTGCACGGCCTTTGCTTTGGAAATTAGGCGGGATAACGACGTCTCATCGCTCTTGTTTTGTATTTCAATTTTTTTTTCCTTCACAAAAAAGAAACTCGACCCAACTCACCGAGGTCTGCCCCGCTGGGAGCGACACGGCAGGAGGGCCCAGCAGAGCAGTTTTCTCCAGAGACCCCAGCGGGGAGGCGGCGGCGAGACCCCCCTGGCACTTGACGCCACCGGTGCAGAGCAAACCCTGAGCGGGGAAAAAAACCAAAAAAACATTTTTGCTCATGGACTTCACGCCCTGACTCCCAAGTTCACACTTCTGCCTGGAAGCTGAGAGCCTGGAGAACCACGAAATCCAAGACACAAACGCTCTGGGTTCCGTAGATGCAGGTTTAGATGTGCCTGGCGGGGAAGGCGCCGGCGGTTCAGCGCCGGGCTGTGCCGTGCCGGACGGATCCGCAGCAGCGCGGCAGCAGAACTCCACGATCCCCTGGGCTGGTGCCACGGGCAAGTATGGCTCGTGGGAAGGTGGGGCTGCCCCCGGTCAGACACGGCTTCACGTTGTGGTGAAAGGGGTTTGGGGGCTGTTTGTCGGGGTCTTCATTTTGTTGGGGGCTTAGGGTTATTTTATTATTATATTCTATTTTTTTTTTGTCCGGGTCATTATCCTTTATTTCCCCCCAGACTGTAGTATCCGGTAAACTCCTCCTAATTTTCAAAAGACAACGAGAAGAATGACAATCTAAGAAACCAACACCCTCCTTTGTGCTTCTATAAATATGTTTCTGATCTAATTTTATTTCTTGTGCTCATCTGTACTGTTGACAGTTACAATTGTGTATAATTTTTTTTTTAATTTGGAATTTTTGCGTTGTATAGGGTTTAGTTTTAAAATATATATATATTTTCCATTTTTTAAAAAGGGGTGTTGCAAAAAAAAATTGCACGATTTAAATGACAATAGTTAAAATGCTGCAGTTTTTAGAGATGTGGAAGCAAAATGGAGCTTATTTATTCTCAAAGGCTATAAAGGTGTAAAATGCATGAAGAAAAAAAACATTTACAAAAAAAAAAAAAGACAAAAAAAGTGTAACCTGAACAAAGTGTAGCGTTAAAGATTTTAAAGGATGACAACAACAAGAAAAAAAGAAAAAACCAACAAAAAAAACAGCTAATATATTGTGTTTGGGCTAGTTTGCTTTTGTTTTTAATTGTTCCTTTTTTGGAGAATGAAATACAATTGTGTATATTTTCATATAAGAAGTATGCACTGAGATGTTTCCAAACTGATATATTCCTTTCTAAACGTGTGGTTACTTACCAAAGTCTGTTTCTGATCTTTACCTTCTGAACTCTCTGTGGATGCTCCAGCCCACGCCCGCCGGGGCCTGACGCCGCGGCCACAGGTAAGCCGGGGTGGGGGCACCGGCGTCGCCCCCTCCTCTCCCTGCCCCAGGGCGGCTGATTTGGGGTGCTGGTGGATGTGACCGCGGTGCTGGCGTTGGGGGGGCTGTGACCCCCGTCCCGGGAAGGCTGGTCTTTCCCAGGGCTTGGCTGGCTGGTTTTGGGGTGTTTGTGCCGGCAGCGGGGGAACGGGGATGGCCAGGACTGCAGTGTCCCTCGTGGGACGATGCCAGGGGAGCAGTGTTGCAGGGGGCAGGTGCAGAGGAAGGGATGAGTCCCATGTGCCAGGAGCACGGAGCGTGCAAGGGCTCTGCCACCAGCGTGTGCCGGAGTGGCCGGGGTTTGGTGCAGAGAGGAGGAGGAGGATGGAAGGAGGTTGCGGGGTCTGGCTCAGGTGATGCTGCTACTGGTAGCCATAGGAGCAGGATGGGGTGGGAAGCTGCTTGCCCTCCCCGGGAGGAGATTTAGGGATGGAGCAGGCCCTAAATGATATCTCGAACCTGAAATCCCGGGAAGGGCTGCTGGCACGTGGTGAGGATGGTGATGGATCGAGGGGGATGGTCTCGCCTGCTCTGGGCGGCTGCGGGGCTGATCAGCTGGTGCCAGGGTGGGGTGTGGGGGACGGGGTGACCCCCTGCTGATTGGGGTGGTTTTGGGCGATGGCGAAGAGCTCGGCTGTGTTGGATGTTTGGATGAGGGCGTCGGTGCTGGGGGGTCCGGCAGTGTGTTGTGGTTGTGCGAGGGGCACCACCAGGGGTGGTGGCAAGGAGACCCTTGGGGAAGGGTTTTGCTGCTGTTGTGTGTTTGGGGCTGCTGCCAGTGTTGGGATTGGAGGGTGATGGAAGTGTTAAATCCAGAGCTGCTGGCAACGGGCCGTGCGTGGTCCTGGGGGAAAGTGGGGCAAAGAGAAAGAGTTTCCTTTTCTTCCCCCCTTTTTCACTTCCATCTTCCCTCCCAAAATAGTCTTGGCAAACCAGGGAAAAAAGCAAATTTACAAAAAAACCCCACCTTTTCCTTGAAAATTTCACCTCCTGCACTTTTTTCTTCCCTTATGTTGCTCATTTGGGAGATTCCCCCTAACGCTTTGGATGGGAATTGTGAAGTTTGTCACCAGCTCTGGGGAAAAGGCTGCAAACTGCTTCTGCCAGCCTAGAGCTCTGCCAGGGGTGAGGGGCCCTCAACATTTCAGGGGTCCCCTTCGCACGGATCCCTCTGTGTTGCTGGGGTGAGCATCCATTGGATGAGGAAGGATATTCCCAGCCATGCCTTGGTCGTGCCATCCCTGGTGCCACATCCTGCCTTGCCCTCCCATCCTTCTGGCTGAGGGCACAATTTGGGAATATTTTGGGGATTTTTACCACTTAAAGTGGCAAAAATTCATCCCTTTCCACCTCTCCCAGGGCTGTGGGCGAGTCCATAACTATGGGCTTCAGCTGAACGTTTGCTCGTTTCCCTTTCCCATGTTTATCCTTTGCCTTCCCCTTTCACTTCACTTTTATTTCTTCTCTTTTTTCTTTCTTTTCTCTTTTTTCTCCTTTTCTATCTTTTTTTTGTTTTGGTTTGGTTTGTTTTTTTGTTTCTTTTTCTCTTCCACAAAAAATCCCAACCAGACCCGTAAACCAAGTATTATGTTTTCACTACCTCCATCCATCACCCTTCCCTTTCCAATGCCAGAAGCCATGCTCGGGATGTAAGAGGGCCTTTCCCCCTTTATTTTCCCCTTTCCTCCAGAGATTTTATCTCCTCTGTGTCCCTCTGCCCCTCCTCTCTCTGGTCTCTCACCTGTAGTGTTTTACCTGGCTACTGTAACTGTAAATAGCGAGTTTCAATCTGTTAGCGATGGTAACAGTACAGAAAACTGGTTTTGGGGTTTTTTTTCGTTGTATTGATATGAAATGAGATTATATTTTTGTCAGAGTATATTGTAATAATACTGACTTTGGACATGGCCGAGTTGTACAGCGATTTCTTGTTTAACCCTCTTGGCTCTTCCCTTGCACCCCCCTCCCCGTCCCTCCCTGCTCCCCAAGTTTCCGTGTCCCAGACCCAGACCTGGCCGGGCTCCCAGCTGGGAGCAGCCACTTGGCAATGGCTTCACACCAGGGATGCTTTTCCACAGGGTTCCCAACACGCTGGCGTGTCCCCCCATGGGTCTGGAGAGGTCAGAAACATGCAGGAGGATATTTAAGTGAGCCTTGGGTATAAGGAGGTTCCTGGCGTGCAGGGATGCTCCCGCTCTCTGCTACACTCCCGGCAGGAATCAGGGACCTCGGAGGAATGGATGAGGTCATTCCAGCTCCCCTCTCCTCCCTAGCGAGTGGAAAACCACGCTGTTTTCCAGTTTCTTCCTCCCGAGCTCCGTTCTCTGGAGCGATGCCTGTTTGGAATGTGCTTTCCTTAAGCCAGAAGAGGGTGGTGTGGCTCAGGCTGCGCCGGGATCGTCTCCGAGCAGTCTGAAGTAGTTTTCCGGGAACTGGAGGTTTTACAACATCCCCAGCCCAGTGCTGCGGGGAGAGGCGTTGGTGAGCCGGGGTGAGCTGTTCCCCCCCTGCATCCCACCCACAAATGAGGGATTTCTTCCCTTCGGCTGGGTTTGCAGAGCGGGATTTTCCTGCTGGTGCCACCGAGATGTAGAGACCAGCCCAGTTCCTCGCTCTCTGGGCACAAACCCACTGCAGAGCCTTATGGAACATCCTTTCCACAGGGAAACACGCTGTCGTGGGACAATGCTGAGATGTCCCCGTGGGCTCCCAGCATCTCCTGCAAGGCTGAGGGGTGAAGCAGCCCAGCTCAGGCCACGACACCCCTCCTCCCCACGGCTCTTTCTGAGCAGTGTGCAGACAAATAGGACACTGAAGAGGTGGAGACCATCACGGCTGTGCTGCTGCTCCCCTTTTGTGTCCCACATGGCCTCTGGGTTGGGTCTCCCCCATCCCCTTCACGCCTCTGGTTCCCTGTAGCTCAGTAAAGCAGGTAGGTGTTAGCAAACTCTGGGGTGTCTGCAACAACCTTTGTAAAATAGAATAGACCCTTTAAATGATGCACTAAAAGAAAAAAAAAAACAAACATAAATCCCCTCTCCCTCAGCTTCTCTGTGTGATGGTTCGTTGGATCTCCCCGCTCAGCCCGTCTGTAACAGCACAGGCAGCTCTGCATCCTCTCCCCAGGGTGCTGCACAGGTAGAAACAAAACAGGACGTGCACTTCCCCTGAGGAGTTTTATTTATTGTTTTGAGAAGCAATTTAAAAGGAAAAAAAAATAAACTGTGTATCTATAATATATATATATATTTTTAACCTCTTTTCTTTTCCTGATGCTCCTCCACCCGTGTGTGTGTGTGTGTGTGCGCGAGTCAAGGGATTCTGAGTGGGGACCACAGTGTCCCCTTCCCCGTGTCCAGCTCTCCGGGGGACCAGGGTGTCCCCTTCCCCATGTCCAACTGTCCGGGGGCGATGCAGCAGAAGCCCAGAAGCAGCAGTGGAAGGGGAGGGAGGATTTATGCTGAGAGCTTGTAACGTTTTAACCGAGATTTTTGAATAATTCCATCTTTCTCTGGAGTATTTGCACCCTTGGGGTCTGGCCTGACCGAGAACCTCCCCCACCCTGGGGATGCCATCGCCCCCCATTCCCATCCCCTCCTGTCCCTGCTCCCTTGACAATCAGTGGCTCCTTCCCAGGGACTGCAGCACGTGGTTGAGACGTCTGTTTCGTTTTTTCAATATTCCTTTTTTGTGCTGTATGGTGATGCGTTATTGTATATTCCACAATAAGAAAAAAAAATATATAAAAAAATGATGATAATAATAATAATTACGATGAGAAATTCTTATGAGTTTTGTTTGGAAACTCTTTCACTATATTTGTTGTAAAGAGGTTTACTATTAAAAAGAAAAAAAATACACGTTTCTGATAATTTTCCATGCCTTTGGCTCTTTCTTTCCTGCCCTCCCCATGGCAGGGTGCAGCAGGGTGTGTCTCTCTGGCCTCCAGTTCCTGCCAGAGATCCCGGCAAGGTGGGGCTGCTCCTCTCTCACCTGCTCTTGGTGGCCGCAGGTAACACTGCTGTCCCTGCTCCCACTGGGCACATGGGCCTGAGATCACCTGGATGAAAAGCAGTGGCCTGGCAGAGGGACACACCTGGAGCAGCCCCGGGGATGCAGGAGCAGGGCGTTACCCCTCTGTCCTGCTCAGCTGTTCCCAGTCTCCCTGTCTCGTGTCCACAAGGGATTCAAACAGGCTGAGGACCAAGATACCCCTGGCTCGTGGAGAGTCCCCTCCCCACAGGCCACCCTGAGGAGGGGTGACAGCTGTCCTGGGGTACTCTTGGCTGCTCTTTGATGCTCTCAGATGCCTTGGGATGCTCTTGGCTCCCCTGGGATACTCTCAGTGGAGATGGTGGTCCCCACCACCCAGTTTCTGGTGCCTTACTGCTGGAGGCGCCGAGTCCTTGGGCTGGAATGGACACCCCAAGACACGCCGTGCTGTGGCTCCCACAGACCCTTGCAGTCTCCTTCCAGGTCAGGCACTGCCTTTCCTACCCAAAGGTTTTCCTGGTGGGGGCTTGACTTAAGAACGAGGCCTCCCTCCACCCAGGGGTGGATTTCTGTTGGGCTTCCAGCCAGTGTGCCAGGTAAGTGTGAGCTCCTGAGGACCTACCTTTGGTTTGGGGTCCCAGTCACACACCCCAGCTGGGTACCTCTGGGTTCAGGATACACCCAGGAATGCTGTGAGGCTGATGCCTGCAGGAAGGGCAGCAGCACCCAGCTCCTGGGGGCCTCACCTCGAATCCTGGGCCCTTCACAACGACAAAGACATTGAGGGGTTGGAGTGTGTCCAGAGAAGGGCAGTGGAGCTGGGGAAGGTCTGAAGCACAAGAAGAGGCTGAAGGAGCTGTGGGGGCTCAGCCTGGAGAAAAGGAGGCTCAGGGGGGACCTTCTCACTTTCTACAACTGCCTGACAGGAGGTTGGAGCCAAGTAGGGGTCTGGCTCTGCTCCCAGGGAGCAAGGGACACAAGACGAAACAGCCTCAGGTCGCACCAGAGGAGGTTTAGGTTGCATATTCGGGAGAATTTCTTCACCGAAAGGATGGTTGGGCACTGACACAGGTTGCCCAGGTGGAGTCCCCATCCCTGGAGGGATTTAACAGACATGTGGTACTTGGGGAAATGTTTAGTGGTGGCCTTGGCAGTGCTGGGGGAACAGCTGGACTCGATCTTGGAGGCCTTTTCCAACCATAACAATTCCATGATTGTATGGTTTCAACTAAACCAGGCCAAGAACTGCCTCCCAGCGAAAAACAGTCTTTTCACCCCAAAACTGACTGGGGGGAAGGGGAAAGATCCCCTTCCCCACCCCACGAGGGCTCTGCTCTGACCCTTTATTCCCTTTAATGCCCGTACAGCCCAGCTGTTCCCGATGCCGACCCCCCCGATTTTGGGGAACGGGGGGTGGGGTTGGGGGGTCGCCCCCGCCCCGGCGCGTTTCTCCGCGTCGCCGCCAGGTGGCGGCAGAGGGCGGGGCTGGCGGCGCTGATTGACAGCTGTCAATCACCGCGGGGGGGGCCGGGGGCGACTTTGGGGCACCGCGAGGCTGCAGAGCGGGGGAAATTCGGGCCTCAGTGGGTTGTTTCCGTGTTCCACTGACCCCCGTGCTGCGTGGCTGGGGAGTTCCTCGGTCTGGTCTGAATTCCTCGGACAGGAGTAAAACCACAGGGATGGGCTTTGGCGGGACCCGCTCCCGGGCACCGGCGGCACAGAACGTCAGCGCTGGCCTGGGCTCATCCCACAGCGTGGGCAGCACCTCAGGGGGGCATTCGGCTCCTGTGCTCCACTCAGGTGAGATCCACACCTGCAGAGCTGCTTCCAGCCCTGCCCCCAGCACAGGAAGGATGTGAAGCTGCTGGAGTGAGTCCAGAGGAGGCCACGGAGGTGCTTCAGGGGCTGGAGCCCCTCTGCTCTGGAGACAGGCTGAGAGAGCTGGGGGTGTTCACCTGGAGAAGAGAAGGCTCCAGGAAGACCTGAGAGCCCCTTCCACGGCATAAGGACCTGACCAGACAGGACAAAAATGGGTTCCACTGCCAGAGGGCAGGGTAAGATGGGATATTGGGAAGAAATTCTTGGCTTTGAGAGTGGTGAGACCCTGGCACAGGTTGTCCAGAGAAGCTGTGGCTGCCACATCCCTGCAAGTGTTCAAGGCCAGGTTGGATAAGCTTTGGAGCAACCTGATCTAGTTGAAAATGTCCCTGCCCATGGCAGAGGGATGGGACGAGATGAGCTTTATGTTCACTCCCAACCCAAATCATTCCACGATTCTCTGACTCTTTGCTGACCGAGCCAACGATAGCAGCCAGGTCTGTGGGCAGCCTGCAAGGTTTCCAACCCATGCAGATGAGGCAAGGACCTGTCTTTCCCCTAGAGGATCTGGAGCATCCACAGACTTCCCAGCGCTTCCAGAGATGAGTTTCCCCATCCTGGGAAGATGGTTTGAAGAGTGGGATCAAAGCCATCCATCTCTGAGGGGTTTCTCCTGGCAGGGCTTTGTACCAACATGTTCAGTCAGCTGAATGCCACCAGCCAGCCCCAAAATATCCCACAAAACATTTTTGTTACAAAACTCCACTTCATGCAAGCTGCTGTTTCCCAGGAGCAGGCTGGGAGCTCCAGAAACCAGGTCTCCCTCTTCCCCAGTCAACTAGACATGGGGATGGCAACACCAAGGGTTTATCCAAAGGCTCTTTAGGGAATGCAGGATGATCCTGTTTGTCCCACAGCTCCCTCTGTGCCAGAGGTGCTCTCTGGCTGCACTGGGAAGTGAGTCTGCCTGCTGGGGACATGGCAGCCAGAGGAAGAGGGAGGAAGGAAAGAAAAATCCTCTGCTCTGTTCACTCAGCTGGTAGCCTGGGAAGGACCTGGAGTGCTGCACTCCCATATTTCCAAGTTTTGATAACAGAGGAAGCTGGAAGCTCAAGTTTGGTTCCTCCCTATATGTGGGGTTACCTTTAGTTAGAGCCTCTTCCAGCTCCAGGTCTAATCACTCCCTGCAACCAGACACTGTTCTTTGTGTGATGGAAGAATAGCAAAAGAACAGAAAAAGAGTAGTAAAAGAAAAAAGTCCAAATTCATATTATTTCTCATTTTTTGAGATGTGGTCTCAGCTTAGGAGAAGGAACCCAGAATCAGTAGTCTGAGGCAACAGAGGGCATTTCAATCCCTGTTTGGCTGGATTTGATATGAGGAGGATGCCTGGGACAGCACCTTTCCAGAGAGCCAGTGCAAAATTTGCATCCATGAAACCACATGCTTTGCACATGCTGTGCACCCCCACACTCGCACCCTGAGATGGCCCAAAAGCTCCTGGCTTCTCCAGAGTGTTTATTTTGCAGCCACCCTACTCACACTTTGAAGTAGATTTAAACAGCAACAACAAAATTATAGGCCCAGTATAAATCTTTAATCAGAATATGTTTCCCCCTCCGAGCCTGCACTGCTGTGCACAATCAGAACGCAAATCAAAAGAAAGCGGAGTAAATTATTCATTGGGAATCTATTCCTGCTTTCCCTACATGGGAGACTTGGAGGCAGAGTTCGGGGTGAGTGGCTGTCTCGGGACTGTTAATATTCACTCCGTTGAGCTGCGGCCACAGCACTGAGGGATGGGTGAACTGCCGGGAACTGCAGCCCCTGGTTCTGCTCTCCCGTGGGGGGCAAGGGGCTGGGGTGATCCATGGGTAGAAGCTCCACCAGTGTGTCCTCCAGCCCCTCGGTGCAGGACAGGATCTTCCACCCAGCCCGTGGCCACACCTCCCCCTGCACCAGAAATCGTCTGCACGGATTTACAGCCGGGGGAGAACGAGCCCCCTGAGCCAACCTGGTGTGTCTCACCAGCAATTCCCATCCCTCCCTCATCCCACGCATCTCACCCACCTACACACACTATTTATGGGATGCCCAAGCCGACGCTGAGCCCCATCTGACCGACGGGGGCTCCGCTGCTGTTTGTCACTGATGGGACACAGAGACATCAGGAGCATCTAAACACTTAGGCAGAGCTGCCAAAGCTCTTTGTAGAATATGTTTTTAGAGGGGGGAGTTGTTGCTATTATTATTATTAATATTAATATTAATATTAATATTGATATTATTTTAAACCTCAAGGTATTTATCCAAGAAATGCCTGGGCCCATCGTTGCCGAGTGTCTGACTCGGCACATTGTTCTCGGCCATCAGTGAAATCAAACCCCTTTTTCTTGAGGTTTTTTTTTTAATTTTATTTCAGAGTCACGCTCCACGGCACAAACTGTAAAAATACATTTTAAAACGGCCAAAACAGACAGGTCGAGACCTTTCTGCTAACAATCCTCCACCCCATCCTTGAAATCTAAAGTAGTGAAGGATTTTGCAGAAAATAATGGATCATTTTCCCATTTACCCATGATTCAAGGATTAATAACTAATCCCATCAAAGGACATCTGCTTAGATTGTTCCTTGTCAGTGAAAGTAAATAGAGCCTTTTAGTCTTTAGACCTAAACTCCTCTGAGGTTATTATGCAGAGGAACCTCCTACAAGCGGTTGCTTTCTCTGTCACTCCTGCTGTGACTAACCCTGGAGGGAGAAAGCAAACTTTGCAAGTCCCTGGACATAAAGGTTATTTGCTAGAATGGAGGAGACTTTTATGAGAGGCCGGGTAAGCTGAGACCCTCACCCTCCCCTAAGGCTCGGCTCGGGCAGGGGGCTGCAGCCCTTTGAGCCGCTTTGTCCTGCCTCTATGGCACATTCCCCACTCCGGGGCGGGAACGCAGGGGCTTTGCTCCCCCGAAAGCTTCTCCTGTGCTTCTTCAGAACAGCTCTTTCGGGGTTAAATGGGAAAAAGAGGAATCGTTTGGGTCTGGGTCCAAAATCCCCAGAGCTGGCAGGAAAATTCTGGGAGGGAGGTGGGTGTGGAAGGGGTGGATGGGGCTGGGGCTCCACTGGCACATGGGGCTGGCAGAGGAATGGAGACCGTGGGGGAAGCGTGGAGGGGGTGACCATAGGTGTGGAGGGGGTGACCATAGGTGTGGAGGGGGTGACCATAGGTGTTGAGGGCAAAAAACCTGGGAAATAATGAACTTCCTGTTAAACAATGGGCTGTTGGAGCATGACTTGAGCCTGTCATCAGTGGGGCTCCCAAAGCTGCTTTTCTGGAGATGGAGACATTCCCAAAAGAATTCTGGCCAGGAGGGGCTCAGCCAAAATGTGAGCAAATTGCCTCAAAGAAGAGGAGCCCTGTCTCTTCCTCTGCCCAGGAGCTGTTCTCCATAAATATTAAGTAATGGGCCTGCCCAGGGCAGATCCCTCGGGGTCACCTGGGGAGAGCCCAGTGCAGGGCACGGAGGATCCCAGCTCCCTGTTCTCTCCTTCTGCTGGGGTGGAAATAACCACCGGTGCCAGTGCCAGGCCATTGGAGGGATGCATGTTGTAAGCATTTCAGAACATCTAAAATTAGACTTTGTCTTTTTTTCCCCCTACCAGAACATGGCTGAGTGTCTCATCCACCAACACCAGCTGTGGATTTTTTTGCTCTCGCTTTGGAAAAAGCTTCCTCAGAGATACAGACAAAAAAGAAACGCCGCTCCACCCTCTCCCTGGCACACACAAAATACGAGAGTAATTACAAACTGAGGCTGTGGGCCCCAAACCTGGACCCTGCTCTGAGCTATTGAGGGAAATCTTTCAAAGCCGAATGGAAACCAGCCCCGTCGGCCTTTTGCTGTCGGGGGGAGGCTGGTCCTGCTGTGCTCAGCCCTCCCAGCCCTCCGGACCCGCAGCCCCATCGTCCCTGTAATCCAGACTCGGCTCCGAGCTCCAGCGAAGGGAACAATTGCAGGCAGAGCCAGTGGGAGTTCAAAAGGAGCAATACTGAATTAAACGATAGCAATTTCCCTTATTTTCTGCTGCTTAAAGGTGCACGCTGGGAATGTTTAAATATCCTTGTTATCCCCTTCAATACCTAGGGAACATTTTTTTAACGAGCTGGGCTGCAATCAGGCCGTGTTCGTGCCAGGCATCTCTTACAACAGCCATTCTCCAAAAGAGCTGTCCAGATCAAAGCCCTTTGAGGCAGAAGAAAAGGCACCTGCTGGACTGAGGGCTCTGGGCAGCTGGGTGAGCCAGGGTAGGTGCCGGGGGGACAGTTTACCCAATTTTACCGACACAAAACAGAGCTCCCCTCCTCTCACAAGAGGGAAATTTTGGTATTTGGTTTAGGTTGAGTCTTTGGGTTTGTTTTTTTCATGGCTTTTTTTTTTTTTGATATTGGTTTGGGGATGAGCTGAGGATAACATCACGTCTCAGGCTGAGATGGTCTGATACAAATGAACTTGCTTGTTTTCAGGCTCCAGCCCCCTTCCCCTCTGAAACTACCAGGTTATGTGGGTACCTTTGAAGGCATCGAGCCACTGTTTGGCCTCTGGGGTGAAATATTAAAATTTCCCAAGCTGTTAAAATCTCTACCTGAGGTAGGAAAACACTTGCTGGGGAAAGAGGCAGGAGGAAGGCACGAGGCTTTGCAGCCCTGAGTGGACTCGGGGGAGAAGGGATTGTCTCACTGCGGGGTCCAGTCAAGGTTGGAGCAAAGGGAGCAGGTGCCCAGGGTGGAGGCTGCGGGCAGGCAGTGGCTGCCTCTACACCGCTGGCACAGCCCTGCAGGCCTGGGGATGGCTCTGGAGCTTCTCTGATGCTGTTCCTTCAGTGTGCACCCGCTTGCTTCAAAATGCGGCTTTTGTTGCCATTTTCTTTGTCTGGTGGCACCGCACGGGAAAATGCCCAGCGAATGCAGGGAAGGGCCATCCACGAGGTTGGGGGGTTTGCAGTGAGACAAAGACATTTATTTAGAAATTACCCAGTTCCAGACCCCTCTTCCTCACCCATGAGCCACTAATCTGCCCAGGCACCTGTACCCCAAATTTTGAGGTGACTGGGAGTGCTGGGAGAATCTCAAATGAAAACCTGTATCTGAACATCCCATGGTAGCAGTCACACACAGGTTCAGAGGCAGAAGTGGTTGTGTAGATGTGGTTTATACAAAATACATGTGGCTTGTCTAAAGTCACACATATTTGTGGATATATCAGAGCAAATACTTAAAAAGCCAAAAATCATCTTTGATCCATATGTGACATTTCTTCCAGAGCTGAAACACCTCCCGCATGGAGCCTCTCTGAGCTGGCAGGGAAAAAAGGAGGGAATTTCCCTTAAAAATCCCAGCAGGGAAGCTCCATGCTGGGGCCCTGTAGGCTCCCTGCACCTTGCACAGCCTCAGAGGTGCTCGCTGGTGTCCAGCACCCACCAGTGAGCACAGGGAGCACCCACTGCTTTTCCCCAAGCAGGGAAGGGCTGCAGACAGGGCGTTTTGCAGTGGGTATTTTGCACCTCCACACTCACAGGGGCAGAGGGAGTATCTGTATCTCCCTACAGGAGCCCTGCAAGGAGGGAGCCCGGAGTTGCTTGGGTGGATGGAGCTGGAGTGTGCCCCGTGCAGCTGGGTGGAAATCCCATTGTGCCCCCACCCTGCCCGGGGCCTCCGTGTGCCACACCTGTGGTACACACACCCTTCATGCTCAGGGCACGCACACACAGGGCACACACGAGGCGGGTACACTTGGATAGGGCAGCACACGCAGGGTTTATGCACACCCCGGGGGTTTCTGTGCAGTTTTGGGGGTGCTGCTGCCGAATCACGTCCCCCCCCCCGATGTGTGTGACTTCTCCCCGGGTCTCACCTTGGCAGGGAGTGGGGAAGGGGCTGGGAGGACAGAGCTGCACCCGCGGCGTTGTGTTACCTTGCAAAGACTCGTAGAAATAAAACCCGGGGGGGCTGCACCAGGTGGGGGAGACTCCTCGCCTTGCGTGCTGCAAACCAGACCCTTCCGGGCGGACTTGCGAGTTTTCTTTGGGTTTTATGGAGGGGGGTTTGCATTCTTTTACGGGTGCGAGGGCTGGGCGGCTCCCTGCGGGGGCAGAGGGTTGTGGGGGCGGCTTCTCCGCGGCCTCCGCGGAGCGCAAGTGCCCCGGGACCGGGAGCGGCGGCGGGGGTTCCGCGGGTCCCTGCCCGTCTGCCTCCCCCGGGACACCCACCGCCGAAAATCCCGGGTTTCCGAGGTGAAAATCCTCCTGGATTATCCGAGACTGACCGCCCCCGCCGCCGCAGCCCGGGATTCGCCTTCCAGCAGAAACTCGCTTTAAAAATAAGTTTAAAGCTCCCGTTTTGCGGCACTAACGCCCCTTTCCCTGTCGTGTGGCAGCGCCTGGCGCTGGAAAAATAAATATGAGATGAGACGGGCACAAAACGGGATGGAGGGAAAGGCTGCGTGCCTTCCACTGGAGGAGCCAGCAATGCCGAGGGCATTCCGAAAAAATTTCTCTCTCTCTTTGCTCCAACCCCTCCTCTTCAAAGTTCAGTACCAGATAAAATAGAGCGGCACCCAAAAAAAAAATTCAAGGTCTGTCCCAGCAGAAGGCAAAGGTCCTCACTTTCTTTATTTGTTACTTCGGGATAAGGAGGGAAAAAACAATAATCCACTTTTGTTTTTTTTGTTTGTTTTTTTTTTGCATAAGCTGGTGGGCGAAGCCGCCGTCCTTGCTGGCGGGCAGGGAAGTGATGCCAGAGGGTGTCGGAGCTGGAGTGATGATTTCTGCAGGGAAAACGCTTCATCTCGTTGGTCGTCGGTAGCTGTGAATTTGCCAAGAGAGAGGAAACCGAAGAGGAATTTTAATTCTTTTAATTTCCTTTCTAAACAGTGTTCTCTGCATTTCGAAGCTCACGGGAGGTTTGCAGGAATAGGCGGCTGAATTCCTCAAATATAAATAATAACCAAATCAAACTACAGAATGGGACGGACGGAGGTGCTCGGGGTGACGGAGGGTCCCTCTGCCCGGGGCCGCGGCTGTTCCCGGTTCTGGCCATTCGGAGTAAAAAAATGAATGGGAAAAAATTTATTATCGTAATAATAAATCCTGGTGACTCGGGAACTAAAGAGGGATAGGGTAGAGGAACGCAGAGAGCAGCGACCCAGACGGGGCTGAGAAAAGCGGCTCAGCTGCCGAGGTGCGAATGCAACGGCTGAAAAGAGCTTTCCCCAAATAAAATAAAATAAAAATAAATTCAAAAAACTGGAAAGAAAGAAGGGAAAAGATCCACGCAATTAACTCCGTCCCCACGGCTGTTGTGCTTGCAAGCAGGAATAACCCGGGCTCGGGCACACGGAGCCGGCCGGGCTTGCGGGGATGCTGCGGTGTCCCCGGGGTTGGGCTGCTGCCACCCCCATGCCCCCCAGAGCCCTTGGGAATGTTTTGTTCACTTTGACTATTTTTTCTACATTTTTAGTATTTAAACCAAGTCGCAAAACACGCTTAGCGTAAGGAATCGTTTCCTGATTTCAGTTCTTTCTCGTTATTTGGGGGCTTGGGGGGCGGCTGAAAGAGAGAAAATGTTATTTATTTGCGGGAAAAATTAAAAATAATCTAGAGCAGGGTAGAATATTGGAGCCCAGCTTGAAACGGGCATTATTCTTCTTTAATACGCCGTGATTAGGGTTTGTGGAAGGAGGAAAACAAAGTCAATTCCCCAGTCGAGGGGGGAAGCCGGGGGGAACTTCATGAGGTGCCACTGAGGGAGACGCTGCGATGCCCCCACCCCGAGCCACACCGCGGAAAAAACCCGCTCCCCGCGCTGCTCCTGCCATGACCCCCCAGCTTTAATCAGCATTCAGGAAATGCCAGGGAGACTTTGCCCCTAATCTGTGCTTATTAAGCAAAAAACCCTACGATGCTTATAAAATCGCAGGTAACAAGGAAACCCGCTATCGAGTGCGTGCGCCGGGGATCGCCGCTTTATGGTGGGGTTTTTTTATTAATAAAATGCAAGAAGTCAGGAATTACCTTTAAAACACTCCTTCGGACCGGAACTGGAGCCGTCCGGCCCCCGCCCCGGCCCCCTGCGTGTCCCCGAAGTACCGGGTTATTCCCGATATATGCTGCGGGAACCGTGCGGTTTTTGGGGGCTCTTCGGCCGGTGGAGGGACCCCCACACACACTCCGACCAGGCCGTGCTGCTCGCTCGGAGTTTATTTCAAAGGGAGAAAAATTTTATTTGATTTAAGGAGCGGATTCGGAGCAGCCACGCGGGCCCCGGGCGCGAGTGTCTGCGCCCCCCCACCACTCCCGAGCTCTTTGTGCCCCCGCGGCCTCGCCGTTTTCTTTTAAAACCCGCCAAACACCCCCAAATAACCTTTTCCCCTCCTTGTCCCCGTTGCCCCGCACGCATCACCCCAATCCCCACCCCAAACCCTGCTGCGGTTCTCTCGCCCCCCGCGCCTCCGTGGCTGCGGAGGAGAGAGGTTGCCATATTTGCATATATGGTAATGAGCTCTTAATTGTCAGGCTTGCTGCGCTTTGCTGATCGATTTCGAGCAATCCAGAGGTTAAGGAAGCTTGGAAATAGCGCGGCTCCCCCCTTCCCCCCAGCCCCCCTCCCGAACCCCCCCGCGCGATGGAGCTGGCCCCGCATTTGCATCCCAACTTTTTTTGACTCTCACACGTACACTTTACGTATCGGCTACGTGGAGGCTCCTCGGCCGCTCCTATATATCCTTACGCCGGGCACGGCCCCCGCTCCTCCGGCGGCGGCTCCGGGCTCGGGGCCACCGTGAAGACCCGCGGGGCCCGGGGGCGAGTCGGGCCGGGGGCGGGCAGGTGAGGGTAGGACAGGTGAGGACAGGGCAGAACGGGCAGGCAAAGAGAGCAGGGGAGGGAAGGCAAGATAGGCGGTCAGGGAGAGCAGGAAGGGAGGGCAGGTGGGCAGACGGAGCAATGCAGACAGGTAGGCAAGGAGAGCAGTGCAGGCAGGGGGGGCAGGTAGGCAGGCAAGCAGGGAAGGCAAGGAGGGCAGTGCAGGCAGAGAAGGCAGGTGCAGACAGGGTAATGCAGGGAGGGCAAGCAGTGCAGGATGAAGAGCAGGGCAGAGAGGGCAGCGCAGAAAGGACCCACTGCCCATACGGGAGCATCCCCCGCCGACAAACGCCCCGAGCGGGGTGAAGAAGTAGGGGGAACCCGGGAGAAAGAAAGAGGAGCGGCCGGGCCGGACTCTGCCGGCCGACCATCGCTCGTCCACCCCCGCCCCGCACTCGCGGCCGGGCCGGGGCGCGGAGCCCCCGCGAAGCCCCCGCAGCCCCCCGCAGCCTCCCGCGCCGCGCGGGGCCGGCCCCGCAGCCGGACAAACAATGTGAGACTTGGCGGAACAAAAGCGGCGGGGCTTGAGTTGCTGAACACGTCTGAGGCCAGACGAGCCGCGCGATTTATTGGACTCGGTAAGAAAACCATAAAAAAAAAAAAAATAAGGGGGGCACGGGGGGGCGGGGGGCGGACGGGGGGGAGGGAGGACTCTCAAAGCGTCTTTATTATGGGCTGGGGGCGGCAGAACTGCGGGGCCGGGTGGAGGATGCCCCGGGAGCGGGTCCAGCTCCTGCTTGGGGCTGGGGGCGCGGGTACACCCAAGGCCGGCTGCGGCGTGGGAGTTTCTCCCAAAGCCCCGAGGGCAGGGGGAGCTTCCCTCCCTCTTCCTCTCCCCTCTCCCCCCACCCCGGCACCCCGCCATCTGAGCTAAGAGAGTTTGGGGATGGCCGAGAGCGGTCTCCCGAACCACCGTGATTTTCTCTCGGTCCGCGGATGACCCAGACCCACTCCGAGTGAGGGACGGTTTCACTTCTTGCACCTTCTCCCGGCTCGAGGACCCAGTTTTGGGGTGCGGATGCCCCACTGGAATCCCCCTCTCCACCTCGGACAGGGAATGGGAGAGGCCTGGCAGGACACGGCCATTCCCAGTCCTCGTCCCCCATCCACGCACGCCCGTGGGCTCATTGTTGCCCTCCACGCCAGGCCACGGGGCTTTGCGCTTTGCTGGAGGGGATGCTCGCGGGGCGTGGGCGTGGAGCGACTCCTGCGCCCGCGGTGGAGGGGAGAGGCACCCCCAAATCCTCGCTCCTGCAAGTGGCTTCCCCGCGGGAGAGGCCGAGGGGGCCGACAGGGGTCGGGTCGGGTCGTAGCGCGGAGCGTGGGCGGTGTCGCGTGGGGACACGCACACGAGTGACCCGGGAAGTGGAGGGCCCTGTCACCTCCATCCCGGAGTAAGATTTTGGGAGAGGAGGGAGCGGGATACGCAGAGCCGAGCGTTCCCCGGATCCACACCCCGTTATGGAATAAGCAAATCCCAGTATATGGGGCTGGGAGTGAATTAAACCCGCGTGGGAACAGGGTCGGTGCGGAGGTTCCACGCCTCCTCCGTGCGCGGCGGAGCGCAGCCGGGTGCGGAGCGGAGAGGACACGATCCCTCCCCCGCCTCGCAAACTTCTCCTTGCGCGGCATTTCTCAAATTTCTCCCCCCACCCCAATCAGGTTCGACCCGCTCCATCACTCGCCAACCCCCCGCAGTAAATAACCGGCCGTGGGGCGGCCCCGCCGAGGCTCCCCCTCATCAGGCTGCGAAGGGCACCCAAATTAAGTGGATTTAGGGGTTTTTAGCAGTTATTGGAGCCAGACGTGATGCCCCGGCCGAAATCCGCCTCTCGATTGCAGCGGGCCCGGGCGCCTGGTGCTGCCACCGATGGAAAATCCCTCCCGGCTTTTTTTTATTTTCTGCTAAGGAAGCTTTAATTTCTATTTTAATTTGTATTTTTTTTTACTTGTATTTTAGTTCTTATTTTCCTTTTCTTTTTCTTTTCCTTTTTCTTTTTCTTTTTCTTTTTCTTTCTTTCTTTTTTTTCTTTTTTTTTTTTTTTTTGTGTGTGTCTTTAAAATCCTCATCCTTGCAGTCTGTCCTTGAGTCTCCCCTCTGCACAGGGAAGGAGAAGAAGCTGCGCTCAAAGAGTGCGCGGGGAAAAATCAAACCGAGCTTACTTTAGGTTATTTTTCAGTTCGTGCGCGGATTCCCTGCTCTGCAGAAAACCACTTGGTACCCACGGGGTCAGGCTCTGCCCGGCTCGGCTCTGTTTTTAGTCCCCGAAAATTAAGTTTTTATTTATGCACTGGTGTACATGGAAATTTTAGGGCTGGAAATCCTCAAATTTGCCGTTATTGGGGCGATCCCGCCATCGCGGCGGCTCCTTCTGTTTGCCGGCGATTTGGATTTCTTTTTTTTTTTTTTTTTCGGGAAAACAGTAAAGCACGGAGCAGGTTTTTATTTGCCAAGAGACTCAAAATACACCCGAGCATCTTCTGTTAATCGCTCGTGTCCTTCCTTAAATCCTCCCAGATCGGGATGACTCTAACGCGATGTTATTATTAAATAAAATTAGAACTAAAACTGCACTGTCATCGGGGTAATCCCGGGGAGAATACAAGTTTGAAAGCGAAATCCGTGTCTTTGTAGCCTTTCTCAGGATGAATCGCAAAATTCGTCGTGTTTTTTCTTTTGGCGGGTTAAAAAAATAATAATTATAATTTCTGGAGGAACCTGAAATAGAAATTTAGATTTTTTTTTTTTTTTTAATGTGGATTTAATAAAAGGGAGAATAAAAAGAGGGAAGGCGTGTGGTTGTGTCCCTAAAATCCCATCTCAGCGAGGGTGGGGAATGGTGGAAGCCGGCCCCGCCGGGACCCTGCAGAGCTGCTCCGCCGACACCCACGTGTGGGGGCTGCGCGGACACCCCCGGCGCTGCCGGCTCTTTAACCGACCCTTTCTGTGTCTTCTCTTCCAGGAGAGCCCTGGCTCCGGGTCCAGTGGCTGCTTCCCCCCCGGCCGGCCCCAGTCCCGCTCTGCCCACGGGGGAGAAGCCGCTCGCGTGGGGAGCGCGGCTCAGGTGGGTGACGGGGAAACAAGGAGGGAGAAATCCCGGGGACCGCCAGCCCCGGGGCGCGAGCAGCTCCGGGAGGGCGTGGGAAGGGCCCTTCGCCTAAAAGAAATTGGGGGCTGCAATTCAGTTGGGGGTCGCAGGTGGGGGGAAATCCACTGATGCCTCCAAAAGGTGCTGCATCCAACCCCGCCCTCCATCCCCTGCGAGCACCCACAGTCTTCCTGAAATCTACATTTTCCTCCCCAACCAAGTCTAGAAGCAGACGAAGGGAAGGGGGAAAGGTGCAACGACACCCCACACCCCAAACCCTCCCGTGCAGACGGGGGCCCACAGAGAAGCCAGGCTGGAGGCCACGGGGAGGGGCTGTCGGCGGAGCAGCGACAGTCCTGGGGGGCAGAGCCCCAGCCCCGGGAAATGGGGCCAGAATGGTTTGGGCTGTCCATAAGGCTGAGCTGTTGGGACCACCCTCCTGGGCAAGTTCGGGAACCCCCAGGACTAAGAAGGTTCTCTGCTGCCTCGATGCCTCACAGGACCCTCCCTGGGGTTATTTCCACACCCCCTGGCCCCGTTTCCCCACTCCCAGGCAGAGCTGCAAGTGCTGGGCCTGATGGGAGCCAGACCAGTGGACTCCCATTTTCCCAGTGGGGGCAACTGGGAGAGAGGACCCTGGCAGGGCAGGCATGCCACCAGCTGCACTGATGGTGACAGTGGGAGAATCTGGCTCCAGGAAGGAGACAAAAGCCGTGAGTAACTTCCCACTCTAAACTCACAGACCCAAATCCAGCTGGCTTTATGCTAGGAAAAAAAACTCCGAGGTGAAGAGGAATTTTAAGAGAAAATGCAGGGGGGGGAGGGAGGGGGAAACAACCCCCAAGCTCCATTCTTGTTCAAGGAAAAATCATGGCTTTATTTTTGGTGGGATCTGTATTACAGCAGGAAAATCAAAGGGTAGTTAGTGGCCTGTGGGGTTAAAACTACTAAAATAAGGTAGCATTTGATTCCATCTGGGAGCTGCACAGCCCGGCTGGGCCCCAGTGGCACCGGCACCACTCGTACAGCGGCAGCAGCACAGAAGAGCAGAGGTTCCCCTCCCCGAGAAAGGAGAGCCCGGGGGGCTGAGCCTGGGGGGCAGAGAGGAGGAGAGCTGGAGAGGTGGGGTGATGGTCATGGCTGGTGGTGGGGTGGGTGGTGGCAATGGGTGGTGGCCAGTGGTGGTGATGAGGGTGATGGTGATGAGGATGGTGGTGGTGATGGTGCCAAGGGTGGTGAACGGGATGGGCATGAGGATGGTGGTGGTGATGATGGTGCTGAGGGCAGTGAACAGGGTGGTGATGAGGGCGATGGTGCTGAGGGTGGTGAATGAGACGGTGGTGAGGGTGATGGTGGCGATAATGGTGCTGAGGGCGGTACATGCGACGGTGATGGTGCTGAGGGTGATGGTGCTGAGGGTGATGGTGATGAGGGTGATGGTGATGAGGGTGATGGTGACGGTGGGTGATGGTGATGAGGGTGATGGTGACGGTGGGTGATGGTGCTGAGGGTGATGGTGATGAGGGTGATGGTGCTGAGGGTGATGGTGATGAGGGTGATGGTGACAGTGGGTGATGGTGATGAGGGTGATGGTGCTGAGGGTGATGGTGATGAGGGTGATGGTGACAGTGGGTGATGGTGACGGTGGGTGATGGTGCTGGCGATGGCGACCGTGGTTCTGAGGTGGGTGAGGTGATGGTGATGGACGGCGGCGGTGGTGGGGGCGATGATGGGGAAGGGTGATGGAGGTGACAGAGACGGGGGTGAGAGGGACGAGGGCGATAGGGATGGGGGGGGTGATGGGCGGCGGCGACGCGCGTGTGCGCGCGGCTCGCGGCCCCTCCCAAACCCATTGATGAACCGATGGGCGCTGCAGAGGGGTGGGAGCCGGGGCGGGTGACGTCAGGAGGGGCCGAGCCAATGGGCTCGCCCGGAGAGGGCCGGGAGTGGGAAAGCATGAATGAAAAGTGCCGCGCGCCGCTCCCCCCGGCGCAGAGGCTGCGGGCAGCAGGTACGAGCCGAGCCTTGCTGAGCCCAGTCGAGCCGTGCTGAGCCCAGCCGAGCATTGCCGAGCCCAGCCGAGCTGCCGGCAGGGCCCCGAGCTGCCGGCAGGGCCCCGGCCCCGCGCTGCCGGCGCTCCGCTTCGCGGGAGAAGGCGGGGGCGGAGGAGCCGCGGCATCTCGGCGGAGCGAGGGCTCCGCGTCTTCCCCGCAGCGCGCGGAGGCTGCAGGTGAAGGAGGGACGGGAGCGGAGCAGGTCGCTCGGCGAGGGGAGGGATGCGGGTGGAGGCGGGCGGCTGGGACTGCGGGGTGCCGCGGGGAAGGGGAGGGATGAGGGTTCCTCCCCTGGAGAATGGAGGGATGCGGGATGCCCTGGAGAGGAGGAGCGGTGCGGGGATGCGCGTTCCTTCCCGGAGGAAAGAAAGGTGGAGGGACGCAGGTCACTCCGGAGAAGGAGAAGGGTTCTCCCCCACCCCCGGAGAAAGGAGGGATGGAGGGATGCAGAGCCCACGAAGGAAGGATGGAGGGATGCGTGTTCCCCGCGAAAGAAGAAAGGACGGAGGGATATGGGGAGAGGAAGGCGAGGGATGCGGGTCCACACCAGCGGAAAGCTCCGGTCCCCCCCGAACGAACGGCGGGATGCGGGTCCCGGTCCCCGTGCAGAGCCGGGGTCCTGAGCCGCGAGCATGAGTCTCTCCCTTCCTTCTTTCCTCCTTTCATCATTTCCTCTGTGTTTTCTGTGTTTATTCATCGCTTCTGTTCCCCCAGATCTTGGCTGAATCCAAAGCATCACAAGTTATTATTTATATTAACCGGCAGGTTTTTCTCGCAGTCATTTTGTTTAGAGAGCGTTAAACGCGTTTCTGGGTGGGGAAATGTCCTTTTGGTCTTCTATGCATATCTTAAGTTGCGGGCGCAAATTATATTTGCTTTGATTATTACCAGTTTGAATGCATTAATTTGATAGTTATTAAAAATAATGTGGGCTTAATTCTCGGCACCTGCAGAATATCATTTGGTTTGCAAATGAAACAAATTGAAACTCGGCAGAAAATAGGCAGCTCCTGCGTGGTGATCCTGTAATTCTGCTCCAAATTGTGTTTCCGAGGGGCCTGATCCTGCCTGTCCCAGTGATGCTCAGGACTCTGTGCCCTGGGCTGGCTGGGCTGCGGGAATAGTGCCAGGGCTGTAGCTGTGTGCACGTATTATGGATCTGGCTGCTAATATTTGCATCTCTTTTTATTAATTTTCCTCCCTCGTTCATTCCTTAAAAGCCACGTGCCCCCGAACCCCTGGAGAAGAGAAGGTTGGCTTTTTCCTGCTGATGCTGTAGACTCCAGGGGTTGGTTGTTATCTTTGGTTATCTAGCTGTATGAGTGGTGTCGATTCTTCATAAAGCTAGATAACCGAAAGTAAAAATAACCCCATTACACGCCTGAGGAGGATGTGGAGAAGAAAGGAAATTCATCAAAAGGAAGAGGAGGAAAAGAAAAAATGAAAAGAGAAAAAAAAAAAAGGAAGAGAAAGGAAATGAGAGGCAGAAAAAAACGGGGAAAAAGACAACTTTCAGAGTCTGGAATTAAAACCCGAGGTAGGATTTTTTTATTTTATTTTTTTTAAGAACTCATTTTCCTCCTGTGATTTTAAGAGTTTACTAATTCTGGGCATGGGGAGAAACCGTCTGTGTTGAGAAAGACAAGGATGTTGCCGCTCTCTCCTCGGCCGTTAACCATAATTGAATTAACAAAGTAAAACTTCCAATCAGATTATGAATTAGTTAAGTCCAGGACCCAGACTACAGATCAAGGATGAAGTTTCATTGCATAACCAGTCGTAGAGCATCAGAGAATCCATAAATCAATACAGATTACTGTGTTGGATTATCTGTTTAATAAAGCAGCAACAGAGCAATGTTTATTAATGGTTGTTTTGCAAATACGAGTACTGGATTCTTTTTCCTTTTTTTTTTCCTTCCCTCCCCCACTCTTCCCTATCTGTTATACATTTAATTTTCTTCCCTGACAGCTATAACTTGATATCAGGATTAGAAAGAAGGATATGGTGATTTGGAAAATGGTTTCTTGCAGTTTTCTTTGTTTTTCTTCCCTAGTATCTATCCAAACACTTTCTTTATTCGTTTAACCCTTTGTCTATGAACATTTCTTTGCATAGACTCAAGATTCCAAGATTGGGGATTCACAAAATATATAGATTTTTATAACTTGTGTATGGAACCGTGTGAGACTATTTGGGAAACTTGATTTTGCTTAATTTATCTTCTCTGCAAATCCATGCTGGTTCTTACCCCTCTTTACTGGATTATGTGTCAACCTCTTCCTTGTGGAAACTGAGATTTTTTTTTTACCTGCTCTACTGTAGAAGGGAATTTTGGATCAAAGAGGTGAACTGGGTGCTTCCCACTCATTTTTAATAGTGAGACTGGTTGCCTTAGATGCTACCTTCAAAATACAGCAAAATATCTGCAAAGGTGTCTTGATGTTGCTTAGAAGAACACAAAGATCTCATGGTGGATTAAGAAAAAATAATCTCAGAACGGTGATTCCAAGGAGAGGAAAAAAAAAGAAGGTCTTAATAATAATAAAGAGCTAATGCGGGTGACGGCACCTGAACTAATTTTGGAAAGGAGCAATTATAGCTTTGTGACTTTATGAAAACCCTCTTGTGAGAGATGTAGAAATGAGCTGACTTTTGACCCATGCTGGACCCGCTCGTTTTGCTCATGTGCTCATCAGGATCTTCAAAAAACAGAAGGGCAGAAGAAGCTGTCCCTTGGCACCTCATCCAGGGAAGGGTTGTAGTGCTGCATGTGACACAAAAGATTTATCCTGCTCATATGATTGCTTGAAATTAATAAACAAGGTATTTTTTCCCCCTCACCCATAGCCCTGTAATTCAGAATAATTTAGTGCCTGTGTTAACTGGGAGTTCATGTAATGATCTTCTTGGGGAAAGCTTAGGGAAAACCTCCTCTCTGTCTTCCCATCGAGGTTCACCTGGGTGCTGCCATTGTTCCTGGTGCTGTTCCCGCAGCCCATGTTGGTGGTGGCAAGGGAAGTTTTTACAGGCTCTTATATGATTCCCTCTTCCTTGTTGCCTTCTTCTTTCTCCTCCCTGGGGCAAGTGAAGTGCTGCTCTCCTGGCCAGGTGGCTCATCCCCAGTCAAAGGGGGACATTGCAGAGGACAGGGCAAGAGGGAGCCAGCTCCAGAAATTATTTGAGCTTTGATCCATGGACAGGGAGAGAGCATCCTCCATGGAAGGGGAGAGAGCATCCTCCATAGACACTCACACCTGAGTGTCTTGTAGGATGAGGCTGGACACTCTTGACTTTGGTGACAGTGGGGTGTCACCACACAGAGCTCTCCACCTTCATCCTTCCCGGGCAGACTGAGCCTCGTTGCTGCTCCAGATGGATAGTATGGATAGTTGCTGCTATGTGTCTGTGGGCAGACACCGGCACTGAGCAGTGGCCTGAAGTCCTCGTGTGAAGAGGGGCGGTGGCTCCCCAGGGGGACAAGGGACTCTTGCTCTGGGTGAGCACTGGGGAGCTGCCATGTGCCGCCCACCATTGGCCGGTGTCTTCGTTCAAGGGGGGGGGGAAGTGCCTTTTCTCCAATCAGGGGCTGGGAGCGATGCCATGTGAGCATCTTTTGGTGTTCCTGGGTGACCAATCCTGGTCCCGCACTGCCATAGGCTGATTTTGATGGTGTCACTTGCTTGGCTGTAACAAAGACACGGGCAGGAGTGGGAGGACGCGAACTGGGATGAGGATGAAACTCGGCATTTGGCGAACCATGTGTGGTGGGCCCGGACTCAGGGGCAGGATGTGCCTGTGCTGGTCTGTGATGGAGAGGTGGCTTTAAAGCCCACCAGGCCCGACCTGGCTCTCTGGAGCTCGTACACCTCATTTCGAGCTGCAAAAAACTCCCCTTAAAATGGCTGTGACTCTCCCCGTTCAGGGACGTGGTGACACCATGGAGCTAAAGCATCTCCTGGTCACCACCCATCCCTTTGTGCTCCCAGCCTGGCAGGGTGAATGGGAACCAGTTTCACTCCACTCACTGCCCCTTGACCATTCGGTGGGTCCTTGGGGGTCCCGGTGCCATGAGCTTTGCTGTGGCCCGTGGGCTCCGTGGGTGCTGTCGGAGCATGTTGCTCTTTGTCTGGGTGGAGATTCCTTCTTAATTTGGATTTTTGTTGTGGGGGGTGGCCATTCCCAGTGGCAAGACTGGCTGCATGGCTGCGAGCTTGGCTTTCTCGAAGGCTTTTAGGATAGTCTTGCAAAGAGCTGATTTTTATTTTTTTCCCCCTTTTCTCTCTGATTTGCTTCTGGAGTGCACTAGCAGTAAGCCCGGTATATTGGCATGACATTGATCCAAATTGCAGTTTACATGTGGCCATTTAAGCTTGCCTGGACACTATGATTTGACTGGTTAACACTCAGCACTGTCTACTCTGTTCTCCCTTCTGGCCATATAACTGCTGGAGACATTAATAGGAGACACATTCGCATGTTCAGGAGCAAGGGATCAGCTCTCCACATCCCTTCCCTTGCTTAGCAGCAGCTTGGAGCAGGGAAAAAAAAAAAAGGAGCAAATGCAATACTAATTTTTCCATGATTCGGTGAGTCATTGTGGAGAACAAGCCTATACAAACATAACTATTGAAAATTATTAATTTCATTCAATAAATCCCCTTTAGCTCCTGTCTTTAATGCTTATGCCAAGGATACAGAAATTCAGCAGGGCATTTTGTTGCTGAGTCCAAAGCCCTTTCACACCACTCTCATCATATGAAAGATGCGCTGTGAGTCAGGGGACTGGCAAAAGTGGCAAAAGTGCAGAAATACTCATGCTGGTTGGTGCTGCCAGTGGATATGAACTTTTACTTTGTGATGGATAAAATATTTATATTTTTTTAATATTTAATATTAGAAAATTCTCACCCCCAAATGATGAAGAATAGTTTAAAAATATTTTTAAAAAGTCGGGATTGTTTGGTGTTGGAGGAAAAAAGACATTTCCCCACTGAAGGAATTTTCTGCTGGTCTTTTCCAGTTTTCAGCTGAAAACAATAGGAGGCCCTGATGGCTCAAGCCTTCTAGGTCTCCCTAGAGCATGGTGTCCCTTTCTCTCCCCAGCGTCTCCCTCTCAGCACAGTCCCATGTGCCGTGGGTTGGACAGGTGTGGAATGGCACTGCAGTGCCACCACAAAGAAATCATGCTGATACAATAGGAATATGTGTGTATCTATACAGATACAGATATAATTCCTTCCTCCAAGCAGTTGCATCCAGATTTGGTGGGAGAGGGGATGGTTTTTAAAGGTGCTCTCACGGTAGGGCTGGCAGCCAGCAGTGACTCGCTCCCAACACTGCTCCTCAAAGCTCTGCTGGTTTGGGGGTGTCAAGGTTGTGTAGTGTGTGGTCCAGCTGGTCGGGACGGGCTTGGGGGGATCTCTGTGCCAAAGCAAAGCATGAGGCTTCCTGATTGAAGCCTCCAGCCGCTGGACTGGGGCTGAGAGGGGAGCACGTCTTTGTGCCGAGAACAGAGTCTTTCCTCTTCAAACAATCAGGGCTTCAAACCCCTGAGCGTTTTCAAGGGAACGATTTTTATGTCGGGATTATGATAAACCGGCTGAGTGGGCGCACTAAGCCGCCATAGGAATCAGATCAGGCCCTGCTTTAATTTCAGCAAGTGGCGGGTGTGTGGGAACGGAGGCTGGGGCGATGCTCGGAATTAACCGTCTGGGCTCTGGGCCCCGGCGTCCCCCGTTTCGGAGCACAGACCCGAGGAGGGGTGCGGGCAGGGTCATCTCGGCCCTGTCCCCACCGTGGCTTTGCCGATGGGTCTGGCGGCCGACCCACAGCACTTTGCAAGGTGCTTTACACCACCCTGTGACGGTTTTAGAGTAGCCGGCGCCGCTGTCTGTACGGCAGGAGCAGGAGGGAGAGGGGATTTCTTAACATTCCAAGCTGCAAACGTGGTGCTGAGTGTCCAAAAACGAGACCGGGTGGCTCTCACTGCACCCCGCCGGGGGAAAAGCGGGTGGCAGTGCCCCGAGGAGGGTACAGCTGGAAGGAAAATGATGAGCTCTGTGGTCTTCAGGCTGCTGGGAGGAGACGGGCGCCAGCGGGCAGGTCGCTCAGATGCAGCCGGGGTGATTGGATGTGAAAGCGGAGCCGCGGTTCTCGCCGCCCGCGCCGGCAGCTTCGCCTCTCCGCGCCGCCCGCCGCGACGGGAGGTTCTGCAGGCCCGGGCTTGTGTGACAGCGTTGCCAGCGTGACGGGGGGCCCCTAAAAATAGTCCTGGGGCCGCATTCCGGCTTGCCCTGCGGGATTTTCAGGGACAGATATAGAAAGGGACGTGTGCGTGTGAGTCCCGACACCTCCCTGCTCGCTGCCTCTCTCGCTGCCAGAGCAGGGGAAGGGGTGGCAGCCGCCGGGAGCGGGCGGGATCTGCTGCCGGGAAAGCTGTGGTGGCCCTGAGAAATTCCGGTTCAGGAGCCCCGTGCCAGCTGCTGTGAGGGACCCCCCGAATCCTGGGGCTGGGATTCCAGGTGGGGGGGTGTCTGTATGTGCTGAAGTCTGTAAAGCTAACAGGGAGGTCTTGGGTCGGCACTCCTGGCTGAGTCCATCTCTGGTTATCAGTGGATCACAGTCTCTTACTCGCTGAATAACTCCAGGATTTATCCTGCTACAGCTGAGACCAGACTTGGACCTGGCATCTGTAACTGTACAGCTAAGCTGTGTAATCCTCACCCAGCAGTGGCGGCTGCGGCCTGAGCTCTGGCTTTGACAGCCCAGGCTAGGTGTAAAAATCATTGTAATTCTACTTTCAGGGGTTTTAGTACTGCTGGAGCAGGGACAAAGGGGGTAGTGCCAGGATGCTGGAGCAGGAGGAAGGAGCATCCTCACTGGGTGCATCTGCTGGGTCTCATGTGAAGAATTTTTACAGGCAGGCAGAGGATATGAGATGGACCTTGCTTTGGGACAGGGAGAAAATTCAGGCTCTCAGAGGAAAAAGAGAAAAAAGGCAGATTAATAAGTGTGGGGAATGAAAAACACTGGATACTCATTGGTGTGGTGGGATGGCCTGCCTCGAGACCTGCGTGTGGCTCAAGGGGCCTGTTTGGCTCATCCTGTGGCCTTGTGGCATTTAGGTCAAGGCAGGTAAACCAGGTTTAATTTGACCTTCAGAAGGTTCCTGACTGCTGGAAGCTCAGAACACATCCTTTGAAAAACACCCACAAAAGCTCTGCTGGATCAGCATGGGAGCTCTGGGGAGGGGAAAGGGGGTCCCCAAGATCCTTGTCACCCTTATGGAGGCACTGGGTACTCTTTGGCAAGGAGGAAGATTTCTCCCTGGGGAATCTGCTTTGTTTCATCTGTCCCTCCTCCTCTGGCTTTTAGTAAATTTCTACTATTTTAGGTAAGAGTGAAACACTCATCTTTTACAGTATTTCTTAGGAGTGGATTGTTTTAGGGATTCCCAGGCTGAACCGGGTAGGAATGTGCCGGAGCCAAATAACCTTCCTCTGGCATCAGCAGGCACCAGCTGCTTGGAAAGAAAGTGCTTGAAACCCTACAATTATGGGATAATGTATTCCAAGAGAGTTTCTTGGCTTTCCGTTCCCAAGCTGGAGAGTTTATATCCCCTCCCTGATCCTTGTAAAATGTCGCTGAACTTGGATGTTCTTGTCACCTGGCCCTCCACGGTGCCACAAGTGGTGGCAATCCCTTCATGGCAACTGGTGGGGGCTTGGGGCTGAGCAGGAAGTAAAATACCCCAAATTTTCTGGCATTTGCTTTGAATTTGCCTCTGTGCCCTGGTTTTGGGAGAGGAATCATATCTTTGAAAAGAGATGGAGGGGCACTGGCCTCCACAGCCACCTATAGAGTCAATGGGAGAGTGATGGGGAATTAATAATATAACTTGGATTGTTCAAGGGAATTAGGCACATAATTCACTCAGGAACTTTGATTAATCCTGCAGGGCACTGTCAGTATCCAGGAATTTTCTCCCTGCTGGGGCCTGGTGGGGAGGTACAGGATTAACCCCTCTGGCTGGTGAGAGGTTTGAGGTCTCTGGATGCTGGGCTGGGCTGGACAGGGACCGTGGGGGATGGATGGCCCTGGGCCACTGCCCCACCCCGTGATTTTGCAGACAAACCCCACTCTCTGGAGAATTTTCTCCCGTCTTCCTCTTTGTTTTGGCTTTGAACAGCAAAACCCACTAACACACACTTCTTTTTTCTTCTTCTCTCTCTCTCTTTTTTTTTTTTTTTTAATGAACAAAAGTTGTTTTTAACCTTAAACCCATCCACCTGCAGGAGCATCAGCAGGGCTGGGTGGGTTTTTGGAGGGAGAGCTTTCCTACCGAGCTGTGCATCTCCTTGGTGCTCTTTGCTCTAGAAAACCACTGATTTTTGGGGAGGTGGGGAGCAGGAGGAAGCCTGGCTGTGCTGCCTGGCCACTCTGCCCCCTCAGCCAAGGCTCTGCCAGCACCAGAACAAGTCGGCCGAGAGGCCGGAGTGAAGGCAAAGCTGTCTCCCTCCTCCGGTGCAAGGGATGGCCACGGCGCGGGTTGCCATGGAGAACCGGGATTACTCTGCGCGTGTGTGCGCGGGGTGGGGGGAATATCGGGATTTCTTTTTTAAAACATTTTTGATAGAGTGCGATGCCGTCGGCGGCCGTGCTCACCCGACCTTGGGAGCTGCAACCTCCAACCCCGTCCCCATCCCCTCCTCCCCTCCTTCTGCAGCCCCAGCTCCTGCCCCAGCCCCTCCATCGGACTCTTATCTCCAATAATCCCCCCGTAAGAGGGCTTTCTGCTTGTTATGACACCCAGTGAAAGCGTGGGAGAAAGATCCTTTCTTCGCCCTTGTCCTCCACAGCCAGCCACTGGCCTGAATGGGAGGCTTTTTTGTGTCTCTGTGTGCCTGACTAATTGAGCTGAAGGACTTGCGTCTGGAAGGGCTTGAAAGGGACTTTTGTTGCCACTGCGGAGTTTGTGGAAGGCGAATGAGCCCTGCTTTCTTAGGGAACGCGGGTCCTGGGCAAATTTGACTCTCAGTGCTCACGCCTTTGGGTTCTTTGGGAAAATTAGAAAAAAAAGGGTGGTGGGATTGATTTTTTTTTGGGGGGGAGGGGATAGGTGGTTTTTTTTTTTTTTAGAACACTATCGGCAGCCCCAGGCACTGGAGAATTGAGTCTGGCAAAAAAAAAATAAAAATCTGGCCCTGCAAGGCTGGGGAACCGGCTTTAAAAAAAGGGCTTGGTGAGATGAGTTTAAACCAGCTAAAAATAACTGTATGGGGAGCCCCTGCCTCCAAAAATAACAGTATTGAGAGCCCTTGTTTCCAAAAATAACAGTATTGAGAGCCTCTGACTGATGGTTTTTTTAAGGCCCAATAATCAAACTCCAAATTTCCCCAGTGGAAATTGTTTCGTGGTCCAAGGGCACTTCCACATCCCGTTGCATTCCAAGAGGCGATGAGCATCAACTATCACAAGGTGGTTTGAATGGCTGCTGCGAAATTTCTCTTTTCCTCTTGCGCTTAAACAGGAGCGATGAAAAGTTGGGATTCTCCCTAAAAGTGCTTTAATTGTCCCTTGGTGCAGGATTGTCCCCTGGTCATTCCTGGCAGGACCAGTGACGGTGTGGGTGAGCAGGAGGGAAGCCTTCTGCTGTCTGGAATAGCCCAAACCCCAGATCTTCCTTAAAATACCCACAGACATCCTGCTCGGTAAGAAAACCGAAAGGTTTTGCCACAGCAGTTTTGCCACACAGCTCTGCCCAGACTCTTCTCCACTGGGAAGGCTGGTTTGGGGCACCTGGGACTGTCACCCCTGGTGGTGTTCCTGCTGCACCACGTCCCATTCCAAGGATTTGGTGTTTTCCATATGTCCCTGCCTTTCATGATCTGATGCTGGGTTCATTCAGGGACCAGCAGTACCTTCTCCCAGCCCGTCTTTCCCCCACAGCAGGGCCATGTGAAGCCCAGAGCATCCCACCTGGAAAACACCCCTACGGCAAGGAGGTTTGGGGGAAAATAGGACTTAGGAGGCAGAAAACTCCTTGGCATGTTGGAAAGGTTGGACAGTGGCTTTTCAAGTGGCTGGTGAGAGAAATGGGGAAGAAAGTGGCTGTATGGAGTCACTTTGCTTCCGTCGCTCATCTCCCATGGGACGTGCAGCCCCTGCACCTCACTGAGAAGCTGCTTGAAATTATTGACAAGAAATATGTTTCCTTTGTAACTTTTACCCCTCTCTTATTTTTTCCTCATTCCTGTGATCTTACAGGCCCCTCCACACAAGGAATAGCTGTGGAAGCTGCCAGGCTCCATTCCACCCTCTGTGTGGATAAACACTCCTGGAGAGTGTTACTTGGCAGTTGATTTCTAATGCCAAGGGATTAAAACATTTTGACAGTTGAATTTTTTGATGGGCTGATTTAGAGGCTGCAAATGCCCACAGCACCTCTTTTCTCACCCTGTGCCCAAAGGCCACAACCAGGTGCCTTCGGGAGTTTTCCAGGGCCAAAGAGATGCATCAAGAATAGGGAAAAGCAGAACAACTGGGTTTGAAACAGATGTGGATGCGAGCAGTGAAACTTGACAGAGAAGAAAAGGCAAAAAGAGTTGAATGAACAGGGGCCTTTTAAATAAAAAAACTATTAAAAATTTTAAAATCCCTTTTGGAGCTGGTGCTGAACCCCTTTTCACATGTCTCCACTTGGGACTTTTCAAATTCAGCAATTTCTGCACCAGTCCTTAACTTAACACTGTGTTAAACCCCAACACTGCTTTTCTGTCCCGCAGCCCGAGGTCCGTTCTGCCGCAGCTCCGGGGGTGCCTGTGACACCAGGTATCTGTTAAGTGCATCCTGACTTGTTATTTTCCTGGGAAACAACAATTTCTGTGCTGTTTGGGTGCTCATGAGGCAGCATCGAAGACGTTTGTCCCCTCAGCCCCACGCCAGGGTGAGGCAGTTGCACGCTGGTCATTAGTGAGCAGCAGCTGCCGGCGCCGGTTCTGTGCCTGGGCATGGCTGTGCCCACCAGCACCCCCAGCCCTTCTGCTGCACAGGACTGGGCTTTCTTTGCCTCCTTTTTTTTTTTTTTTTAAGAAATATATTTCACAATAATTATTAAAGCAAAATCACCCAATTCCAGTTTTGGAATGATTCATGAACTTGGAAATTGGGGCTTGGAGTCAAAACGAGATGAGTGGAGCAGAGCAAGGCTTCTGCTTCTGCAGGCTGGGGGCCAGAAGACAAAGAAACCACATTGCAGATGCTTTATTTAAAAAAAAAATAAATTATTCTTTGTTTTTGTTTTGTTTTTTATTTTCCCTCACCCTTTTTTTTTTTTTTCTTTTTTGGTAGGGAAAGGGCTTGCTCTTTTTTTCATTTTCCAAAGTGCAAACCTCAAGTATATTTTACACTCTGCAGAGGCCTTACCAGCTTGGGATCACCTTAACAAAACAAAAGAGTTTATTTTTTTTATAACTGACCAGTAGTTCTGGGCTTTTGCATTTCAGAGCACATCAGATTGACTCTAAAACAGTGATTTTTATGGTGTCTCTAACCAAACCCCTAAAATTTGGGAAATTCTTGCCGTTGTACAGATTATTTCTCCTGCTCTCAATAGCTTCCAGATTAAATAACAAAAGGTTTTAATTAGATGGGAAAAAAAAATCAAATGTAAAAGGAGGTATAGAAAACAACAGAATAATCAGGAGATTTCAGAAAAAATGAGGAATAATTTTTAGCCAAACACAGCAATAATCCTAAACTGCTTAATTATTGCTAATCAACACAGCATTGCTACAAAATATCTAGAATTCTGCAATGCATCTATTTCTCCACTTTACAGCCCATTGTAATAGTCATAATTCCTGCAATCCCAACATTTGGTGAGCAGGAGGCCACGCACCCAGAATTTTCCTGTTTCGGTTCCCAGCACAGGGGCCTTTGTGTTTTTGGGGCTGGGACTGGGCATCGGGATTTTTCCAAAGGTTTGGAGGAGCAGGGCAGTGATCCCACGCCGATGCTGTGTGTGTTCCCAACATACTCTGAGCATCCCGAGATGCCAGGCGGGTCACGGGGATGTGCAGGGGGGGCCTGTGCCACCTCTGCCATCCTTCTGCTCCTCTCTCCCTCCCTGGAGGACAACAGGCTCATGCAGCACCAGGGGAAACCACAATTTAATTTTTTTCCTCACTGAAAAAAGCTGGAAAAAAAAGAAGAACGGGATCTTGGTGCATTTTGTGACTTTGTTTCCAGTGGATGAAGAGCCGGTGGCTCCGTGCCCACCCTGGGTGTGAACAGCAGAACCCTCGTGGCTGCCAGAACCTTTCGCCACACCACAGGGAAGGTTTCACCTTCTGCTGAGAGTGGCCTGCTTATCCCTTCCCTTTATTTTCTTTCCTTTTTCTTTTTTTAATTTTTTTTTTTAAAAATATTTTTTTAATTTTTCTTTTTTTTAATTTTCCTTTTAAATTTTTAATTTTATTTTGAATTTTTTAAATTTTCCTTTCTATTTTTTTATTTTTCTTTAATTTTATTTTTCCTAGGTTTGCTGTTGCTTTCATTTTTTGTTTCTTTCTTGTATTCTATCCATTTCCATTTTTTCCTTAATTCTGAATTTAAGCCTGCTTTGTCTTGTCTCCTGCCAGAACATTTATCGAAGGGCAGCCGCTCCCATGCCAATGGGGTTTGTCTGTTGTTGTTGGTATTTTCCTGATGCTTTGTTCCACCCAAGACGCTCCCCAGGGCCCACGGTGCCCACCGAGGGCTGTGGATCGAGGTGCCTGGGATGGATTGGGAAACACAAAGCCCCAAGGAAGACACGGGGCTCTTGTTATCCTGGCCGCGCGCGAAAGAGTTAACCCATTAGAAATTCCGAGCCCTTCTTCCGATAGTTAAACCTGATTTGCATGCATTTGCATAATGAATGTCATTTGCATTCTTGGAGGTTGGCTACTTCTGTGGGAAAAGTCAAAGCGGGATTGCGGGGAGGGCGAAGGGGGGGTCGGCGAAGAAAGAAGGGAAGATTTTTCCCCTCACCCCACGCGCATCCCTGCCCCTCGCCAGCCTCGCCCAAATGCTCTTTTTCCCCCCCTTCTTTCCCCCCATTTTTTCCCCCCTCGATGCCTTCCTGCCTCTCTTTCCGCAGGACGCACAAAGCCAACCAAGGGGCGGATGGGCCGTGTCGAGGCGAAGCGCATCCTTTCCCGCTCCCCCCCCTTTCCCCTCCTCTAATTTCTCCCTCTAATTCCATCTTGGCTCCCGTTCCCGGCGCCCTCTCGCGCGGGGGGCTGCGGCCCCTCTCCCTCCCCTCCCTGCGGGTGCATGCGTGCTGGATCGGCGGCAGAGAGGGGAAGGAAAGAAGGTGGGAGCCACCATTTTAGGCAGCTGCCGTGTAAAATGGCTGATTCCCTTCCCCTGCTCCTCGCCACGCGGTCGGCTGCATCCCGGCTGCATCCCGGCTGCATCCCGGCTGCATCCCGCGGGCAGGGATGGATCCTGCCCGTGGTGCCCCTGGTCCTGTGTCCTGAGCACCGCGGGGCTCGTCCCGGCCTCGGCCGCGGGATTTCCCTGTTCCCTGTTCCCAGCTCGGGGCGTCGCAGCCACGAAACCCCCCGGGTCACGCACGAGGCACCGACCCCAACCCCAAACCAACCTCCTCTTATCTCGTCCTCTGCAATGGGGATGGCACCAAAAGCGAGTGCGTGGTCCTTTTTTACCAGATTTTTTATAATTATTGTTTGAAATGCCCTCCTGGGGACATTGTGGGGCTTGAGGCTCGGCTGCAGGATTTTTTCCTCGATGGAATGGATGACATTTCATTCTTTGTGTACTATGATAGCATTAGTGAAACAGCTGTTTAATTTTTTTTTTTTTACCCCTCCTCCCTCTTTTGGACTAAAAAAATTCAACAGCCTAATTTTTTTCTGCTGCTGAAACCATTTCGTGGCTATTCAGGAAAGGGGGGAAAAAAATCAACATGAATTATGAGCGACTCCATCCCCTCCTTGTGCGTGATGGGCTGAGGCGTGAGAGACTTCACCTGGTCCAGATGATCTGTGAGCACAAAGTTATTGAGCTCAGGTCAATATGAGAGAGGGGAAAAATCTCCTCATAGAACCTGGTGGGGTGTGAACTGGTTAATTTTACTACAGCACTTGAAATGTTTTGGGGTATTTTATCTGAAGACCTGTTGTGAGAGGCTTGTGGGTTAGGTGAAAATCTTGGTGTTCCATGAGGCCGCGTTAGTTGTTCTTTTTAATTTCTCCCCATCCCTCTGTTGCCATGAGACCTGGAAACTTAAAAGCCTAAATATGCTGAGTGAGTTTAACCCTGGTGTGACGGGAATTTTGAAAGCAGATTAAAACCACCTCAAAATTTATCCTTAGAAGAAAAATAAATCACATTTTTTGCCGGTGGGCTGACGGCGGGGCCCCGAACACACCTGGCTGGGGGCGGCCCCGTGGAGAACTGTGGCTGGACTTGTCTCAGTCCTGGTCCCTGGTGGGGTCTGTGAGGTGGGAAGGGATTGGGGAAGGGGTGACTGTCACAGTTGTACCCCTTTAGCTCGAGCTGTGAAGGGTGTGTGGCCACGCGCTCGCTCCGCCTGCCAAACGTGCTTAGTCAGGAATGGGAAATACTTCCCTAAAACTTGCAAAAATGCACTAAGGCTCTTAGCTCTTGGGCTAAGCTGCAGCTACTTAGCCCATTTCTCACTGATTTTATTTATAAACTTCAGTCCATGCTGGGGGATTTATTTTTTTTTCTTTCTTTTTTTTTCCCCTTCTTTCCCTGGGATGGGGCACATTAGTGGGTTGGAAGTGGGGCTGGAAGGAGAGGATGGGTCTGGGCGTCCCTGCTCTGCTCCCACCAGTGCCACTCGGGCTCCCCATCGCTGGATTTCCACAGAATTGGATTGTCTCTGATTTCTGTAGCGTTATAAATGATTTATGGGGCTGATGGACGGGAGAACAGGCTCTTTCTCTGGCCTGAGCCCTTCCTCCCTTAAACAAGCCACGTCAATTCTGTACTGGGTGTCTAAATCAATGTGTAGCCTGTGAGTAGCCACAGCTGAAAGCAGAGTTTACACAGAGGAAAAATATACAAAGTGAATATTAATACATTATTAAAATATAAAACAATTCTGTAGGGATGCTCCAAAGCAGCCTGGAGCAGGGGCTGGCAGCACAAGGGTCAGGGCTGCCTGGTTTTGTTATTTTTAGGCAGGGATGTGCAGTGCTGGAGCTTTCCCACTTGGTTCCTACTGCATCAGCAAGGGGGGACCCTGCAGAGCGCAGGGTACATCCCAAGCCTCTTCCCTCGATGTGGCTCCCACCGGTGAAGGGTCTCCCTGGGCTTGGGGGCGAAGTGCTTGGGCAATCGGGATAAATCCCCCCGAGCAGGGGCCACAGGGTGCTCTGGGTTTGGGTTCAGCTTTCAGCCTTGGTGCTGCAGCCACTGCCCTGGGCAGAGAGGGAAGCCTGGAGAACACAGCTTCCCTGAAGGCAAAGAATAAATAAAGGTGGTTTTTTGCCTTAGATTTATGGGTTTTGGTCCTGCCTTGTCATTCCTGAATACTTGGGGCTGGCTTTGCCACCGTGGCCACAGTAGGATGCTGGCTGGCCCCACACTTGCCAGGGGCAGGGAATGGTGCAATGAGAGCTTTCCCCCATTTCAAATCCCCCCAGAGCAGATCCCGGCTCCTCTTGCTCCCCACAGGGCAGAAGCTCCACTGAGGCATCTCAGATTTGGAAACCAGCCCTGCTGCAAGGATGCTGAGAGTTTTCCAACTTTCTTCTCTCTTCCTTAATCCCTCTTCCTGCCAGAAAAGTGGCTGTAATCTCCCTGTCCTGGTGTAATCCAGACAGGGAACATGGGGCTGACATTTAAAGTTTTCCCATCTACTTTTCTTTCTCTTCCTGTCAGGGAGGATGTGAGTTCATCCCACGTGAAGCTCATTTTCTGGCCAACGAGTCGCAGGTCTCTGTCCCCCATGAAAGTTCACAGGGAATATCCTGGTAAGTGGATTTAAAAAAAAAATTTAATTTTTTATAGGCTTTCCGTAAGCTCTTACACCAGGCTCTGACACTGTCACTCTGCTGAGATGGGCCGAGTGTCACTATGGCAAGTGTTTGGGGACCGGTGCGAGCCCACGGCGACCACATCGTTGGGAAAAAGAGGGGCCAAAAGCTCCATGGTCACCAGCTCTGTGGTCACCAGCACCTTCCTTGCTGACCACTTGGCCCAAAGTCTCAACCATCCAGAGATTTTGTTCTGTACTTAACATCTGTTCTTGTGGGTTTGTTGGTTTGTTATTCCCAAACCCCAGGAGAGATGTCTGTCCCACATGCAGGAACAAAGGGCTCCTTTAAGGTCTTTGGGGAGTTTTTTCTGCCTTTTAAATGGAAAGGTGGTAATAAAGGTGTTTCTCTTGTGTTTCCTTGTAGCTCAGATCAGCTCGTTACCACATGAACCCAGGAGTGGGGGCTGTATGGAAAACCTCACCCTCCAAAAGCCATGAGCCCCTGCCTACAGGGATCTGACAGCAGGACCTGCCTTGTGGGACCCTCAGCAGAAGCCCCTCACCACAGCTGGTCCCACATGCACTCTCCTCCTCTTCCTCCTCCAACCAGCAGACCCCAGCCTGCAGCACGACATAGATCATGATTTGCACCAGCGTCCATCCAGGCTGACCAGGGCTGCTGAGCAGCCTCGGCGTGGGGACACAGCACCAGCTCAGGGATGGACGGGTGGAGAGGACACCGGGACATCCCCATCCCACTGCTGCACAACACCCCAGGGACCACTTGCTGGTGAGACTGGGGTGGGATGTGGGCACCTCTCTGGCAGGTCGCACTGGGGCACGGGGAAGCTGCATCCACTGAGGGATGGGGAGCTCAGGTAGAGCCCACACCGGTGGGCAGCTGGCCTGAGGAGGAGGTGATGGGCAGGGGGAGAGGTGCTGGGAAGGGACAGTGTGTTTATTATTGAGGCGCAGCTGAAGCGGGTCCTTTGCCAGTGGTCAAGTCTGAATCACAAACTCCGCATTGTTTCCGAGTGGGTTCAGCACATTTCCCTTCTCCCCCTCCCTTCCCCTTTCCTCTCCTCTCGCCCTCGCACAAAGCTGTCATTGTGCCGGGGACTTGGTGATGGCAGCGTTGTTATTTGGCGTAAAAAAAAAAAAAGGAAAAAAAAAAGAAAAGAAAGAAGTGGGGAGGGGGGGACCCAACAAGGTGAAGAGGTTTAAATCAGCTTAGCCCAAATGCCAATTAAAAACCAAAGAGGATTAGGCTTGTGATCAGCAGAATAGACAGTCATTGTACCCCGAGGAGGAGGTTTTTCCCCTCCCCAGGCCTGATGCAGTCGTGCCTCAGGTCTCCCTGCAATCGTCACCGCTCTGCCCCTGAGCTGGGATGGAGCAGGGCAGGGGCTGCCTCTGACCCCAGGGCTGGGCTGCCCACCCGCCAGATCCCTTGCCTGGGGCAGAAAAAGCCCCACAGGCTCCTGGTGCAAAGACCTTTTCTTGCATTTTTTTAAGTGTATGTGAGGACTCTTGTCTTGCCTTGGGTTCACCCAAGCAAGGAGAGTTCTCGATCTCTCTGCCAAAGGAACGGTGTTCCCTGGAACAGGCTCTTGGGCTGAGAGTGTCCCTTGGCCGGGAGCTGGTGGAGGGTCCCTGGGGTGAGGTCCTGTCTGGGGGTCTGGGCAGACACTGTCCCCACCCTCTAGACACCTGTGTGCTGGCCGAGGGCTCTCTCCAACCATGGGACTGGGCAGTGGGAACCATCAGTCAGAAGAAACCAGCACATCGCCTTTGGTCCCAGGGCTGCGGTGGCAAAGTGCCAGAAGCACTGTGTGGATTCTCCTCCAGACAGTGGAGATCCAGAGAAGACTTGGCACTTCTCTGCTCCATGGCCTGGAGATGACATCACAAGTGCTCTCTGCCTGGTTTAATCCTCTCTGCCACCCATCAGCTTCCTGATTTCATGGTTTGGAGTCTAATGTAGCCAGAACTTGTGGTCCTTGTAGCATCCTCACCTGCAGAGAAGAACCTGGGCTGGGTGAGGTATGTGTGGGTGCTTGCTTGGATGTCTCTCAGACTTATGCAGCTCACCCATCTCTAAGCATCTCTCCCAGTACACCACTAAACTGGTAAAACCCCAGGAATCAACGTGGCTGCTGTTAATGGGGTTTGGAGTCTGCTGCCATTTCAGTCCTGGCTCGCCTGACAGAGTAGTGAAGGCAAATCCCCTGCAGCCAAAATGGGTGTGAAAAGGGTGTTGCCAGAGCCAGAGTGTCCTGATGCCACACTAGCAACTTTAAACTTAGGTAGAAAGTGTAGTTGTGGGGTCTCTTTGAGGCTATTTGGGAAAGGAAAGGTGCCAAGCATAGGTGGGAGCTGGGCCAAGCAGGGAGAGGTTTAAGGAATATCAGCAACAAATTCAGATGGAGCTTGAGCACCTCCATGTCTAAGTGCAGATGGGTTCAGCCTCAGCCTCCCCTCTCTTTTAGTCTGATCCTGCCTGGCAGTTGGGGGTGCAAAGAGACCCCCTGCACATCTCTCCTGCCTTTTCTTGGGGTGAATCCTCTCTGCTAAGGGGGACCATTGCCCAGCTGAGGAGACCCTGGAGCTTGGTAGATCCCACTGTCCTGCTTTGCACAGGACCCAGGGATGGCTGCGGTGGAGTCTGGTCCAGCCCCAACCATCCTCTAGAAGACACTGAGCTGTCATCTCTAGATGCAAAATGCTCCTGGCTTTGAGCCAGGGAGAGCAAAGAGGAGCAAAAGGGCCTTTTCCCTGGAGAGCAGAAGAAGGAGAGAGCATCCTACCTCTGGACCAGGAGCCGCTTCTCTCTGATCCAGCACATGGTCAGCACTGGCTGAAGGAGCACAGTCACGGTGGGACAGACGACTCCAGTGCTGAGGCAGTGGATGCTCAGGGAGCATTTGGGAGCAGAAAGCAGGAATGCTGCGGAGCAAAGGAAATTGCGCTTTGAGGGGAGAGGGAAAGGGTGAGGGAGATGTTGAGAGCTGGGAGGTGCAATGCCTTCACCTCCCTCCTCCAGAAACCCCTCATGCCGCCACTGCCCCCGTGCCCGAGGATGCCCACGGCACCCAGCGAGCGCACGGGGCTGTGGGAGCGGGGAAGGGGGCAGGATCCGTCGCCTTTTGTTGCTGCCGTGTAATTTATGATATGAGAGAGGGCCATTGTCTGGACCCATCCTGTATTTTTCCGAGGGCTTTGCCTCTCTTCCCAGCCCCCCGCTGTGCTCCTGCTACTGTACGGTTGCTATGGGACGTGCTCCCCGCGCCGTGGCTATGCGGGGCAGTGCCGGGGAGGGCTGCCCGCCGCGCCCGGACCCATCTGGAGCCCCGAGCCCGCTGCCGCAGCCCGGGCCCTCGGCGGCCCCGCTGACGTGCCGAGGGCCTGGGAATGGGGCTTTCGGCCCATCCAAGTTCACGGCCACCGGAGGCATTCAGCTGCCGGAGGGGAGGAGGGGGGGCAGCGGGATCTGGGGCGTTTGGCTCCATTCTCCCTTCCCTTTCAGCGCCGGCAGTGTCCTCGGTGCATACAGATCCCCCGTCCCTTTCTCCTCCTGACAAGTGCGCACATAAATAAATTACCCCACCGGGCGAGTGTGGAACAATCTGTCCCCTAAATTCTATTCATCGCCAGACAGGACTCATTATTCCCCCGATTAAAGCCGCTGGAGTAGCTTGCAAGGGTTACAGTTACTCTGTCAAACTGTAAATAAGACACTAAAAATAAAGGGCGCTGGCGAGAGAAGGGGGAAAGGGAAGCCAGACTAATGCCTGCTGCTAGGGAAACCGAATGAATCCCTAATGACGCTGTGTACAAACTGCAAATAATGAAGGAAAAGTGACAAACAGACCTCGGCCAGGCTGTGGCGAGGTCCTCGCTCGACGGTGGTGGTGGTGACTGGCTCGCCCCTTCCTCTGGGGAGAACCAACAGGGAGGGGGACCCCCTTCCACACCCCTCTGAGCAGAGAGTTTAAGCCCTTGTCCTTCACTTTCAGGAAGGTTTAGGTTTTGTGAATGTGTTTGTTTTCCAGGCATAAAACCCACCTTGGCTCAAGCCCACATTCTGAGGTTGCACTGGGAAAAGGTCCATTGCCTGTGGCCTCAGGGCACAGCAGCAGCTCCCAAGCTTTTAGTTTGTGCTCCAGGAGCAGAGCACAGAGCTCTGACCCAGGACAGGGCTAGAACCAGGGAGTTGAGTCCATCCATCTACCCGGAGTCCTGGGGGATGCAGCCAGGTCTTCTTCCCACCTGCAGCCAGTCCTCGCTCTGGTGGCTGAGATGGAGACCCAGGGCTCAGTCCTGGCTCTGGTCCACTGCTGTCTGGGGCATGATAGATGTCAGGGAAGGATGTGTCCAGCCCTAGAAATCCTCTTTGGATAAAATAAAATTCCTTCCTTGCTGATCTCTTGCCAGCCAGCAAAGATAGGAACGTTCACCTCACAGAGGATTCTTCTTTTCCTCCTTTGATACTTTAGAGCTGCAGAAGTGAGGCACAAAATTCAGCTATAGGCTCATCGTGGGTATTTCTCAGTTGCAGAGGGACTCAGATGTGAGAGTTTTGTTTCATGTCCTCCCTGAACTATTCCCACCACCTGCAATGGGCAAAATACTGGAATTCTCTGTGTTGCTTGGGGAAATATATTGATTCATGTCTCCCAAGCATCAAAAAGCAGTGAAGAGAGCTCTGAACTGTGCTTCTCCAGGTGGATTTTTGCTCTCCAAAGGAGAAACCCAAGGAAAAGTCCCAGTGGGGCCATGAAGTCCTGGGCACCCGGAGCAAACATGTCACTGGGCTGGGAACTGAGCTCTCACCCCACATATCTGCATGGATGCCTCACTGCACATCCATCCTTCTGCAGAGCCCAGCAGTGCTGGGGCCCTTTGGGGGCCTGATCTGCAAAAAAGGACCAAGGAAGGGCACAGCCAAGAGCAAGAGGAGCAGCAAGGTGCCAATCCCTGCCCTGCAGATGCTGCTCTGCAGGACACCTGCCTGTTCTCTCACTGGCAGCAGAATCCAAGGAGCCTCGTGCAGGTAGAGGGTTTTTAGAGATGTGCTCTGCTTGGGGCTTTCACAAAGCTCAGACATCTTAAAAGGGATTTTTCAGGGCAGCTGAGCTAGTCTGGAGCCCAGTTGCATTTCCCAGTCAGGTCAAACCTGGGTTTAGCAGATTTCTTCCCTTTCCATCTTAGGGAAAAAAACCACTTTTCACTCCCAGTTCCTGGCTGTGAAGCCTCATGACTCCATAGCAGCATTCCTGGGACATTCCTGTTGCCAGTGGTATGTGCAGAATTTCAAACAGTGGCACATGGCTCCACATCTCCTTGTGCTGCCCCAGCTGGACTCCATTATTTGGGAGAAACTCTAGGATGGAGCAGATTTATTATTGCCACTAGTAATAGTGTTGCCTGTGAAGCTCCTGCAGCCCCAGGTGGGTGTGTGTAGGTGGTGATGAAGGAAGAGCTAAGATTTTGTCCTTCCTCTGCAAAATTTACCAGCTTTGCTGGAAAAGGAGCAATTCTAAAAAAGTCTCATAGCCAACCAGGCCTGAGCAAGACAAACACGCGCCTGGGTTGATCTGGTGCTACCCAGCCATGGAAATGGACAGCTCTTCACCAAAACTGCTCCCTGGAGGTTGCCTTTAGATGAGTGATGGGCTTAAAGAGCCTCACTGCATCCTGGGAGAAGGTTTTAATCCCATGGGCTTTGCTCCCTTGCCAGGAACAGCTTCACTTGAGAACTCAGGTCCTGGGAGCAGCATCAGTGCCAGGGATGCACTCAGGAATACTCAACTCCCCTTGAGATCTCACCAAGATTGGCAAAAAATAACTTACTTGCCTTTCCCTGCTTGAATCTCTTGGGTCACATTTTCCAAGGTTTCTCTCAACCTCTAAAAATACGATTATTGCTATTTTTTACTGGAAGCTATGATTTCCCTCCCTGTTAATCACCCAGCGTCAGAAACTCAAGCATTACTCTGGTGGTTGATGAGGCTGGGGGTTGTCAGGCCTTGAACAAAGCACATCCTGACCAGGTTTGCCCTACAGCCTCCTGGAGACATGAGGAATGAGAGTCCTCAATTTTAAGTATCTTTATCCCAGCTCTGAGAAGATCCTGTGCCTCCCTTAGTTTCCTCCAGACACCTGAACGTGTTTTTCCTCCTATCTATGGATGTCATCTAAATATGCCCATGAACCAGAAGCTGGCAGGTTGCTCTTGGTCCTTCAAAGGTTGCCCAGCAGGGTCTGAATGGTTTGTGGAGGCCATGTTTCAATCACACCATTGCCAGTCCCCTTCCTTTTCAAGGATTAGGATGAGGCAAACCTTCAGTTTGGTTTAATCCTCAGGATCTGGTTCTGAAGGAGTTTGCTGGCACATGCACAGTGCACACACGTTTGCAGGAACAGCCAGGTAACTCACAGGGCTGAATCACTCTGGGTTTTTTTTTTTTCATTATAACCTCCTTTTAAAGCATGCTTAAATGCTCCCCTGCAGGCCCGTGTGAGGGCTGTTAAGGGCTTCATTTGAATAAATAAGGGCATAGGTACAGGAGGAGCATCACCACAGCCCCTGGAAACCCAGTGCCAGCGAGGGCAGCAGAGGGCTGGCGAGTGGGGAAGGGCCTCGATGTTATATATTCCATAAAGTAGAGTAATTAAGTATTACTAGTTTTGATGACTTCAAACAGAGTGACTCCAGGAAATAAGCCCCTTCTTTATAATTAGTGGGATTTCCTCTGCATCAAACGGAGAGATTGATTCTTTAATCTGCTCACATGCTTTTGATTTGGTCTTTCAGCTGCTTGTACCAACTGCTTCTACTCCCTGCTCTTGCCGATAAAACCTTGCAAAGGAGATTTTAGGAAGGCATGACCTGAGTTGAGGTCCAGGATTTTCTTTGTGTGTGGCTGTTTTGTGTATTCCTAATTTGCCAGAGGTGATGATCGTGATGATAGCAATAATCAAAAATAACATAGACATGGGTTTTTAACATCCACGTATGTTTAGGTCAAATAATTGGACTTTGGGGTTTTGGTTATTGTTTTCTCTTCCCAACACACCTCTTAGCTCTGGCTCATGCTCTTTAACACCTGAAAAGTTAATTTTGGCTACCTGTCTGCAGTAACCCTGAGCTGTCCTGGGTGGGACTTACTGTAAAACGTTGCTCTTGTAAGAGAGCACAGCCCTAACGCCAGGGTTTGGGCGGGCTGTTGGCATTCCAAAGGCTCCAATGAAGTAAGGACTTGGTATGTGCAGACTTTTTAGAGTATTTCAGGTGTTGGTCCTGATTTAGGACTAAACCCAGGAACTTTGGAAGCTTTCTCTAAAATAAAATGGCTTGTGGCTGCCCCATCCCTGGAGGTGTTCAAGGCCAGGTTAGAAGGGGCTTGGAGAAACCTGGTCTAGTGGAAGGTGTCCCTGCCTAAGGTGGGGGGGTGGAACAAGATGAGCTTTAAGGTCCATTCCAATCCAAACCATCTCATGGTTCTATGAAAATCCCCACAAATGTTGCTGCTTTCCAAACAAAGAATTCAGGAGGGAGTAGGAACTTGCCCTGTGCAGGTGAAAGAAGCGGATGGTGAGCAACCAGCTCCTTCCTGGGCATCTCCACGGGCTCAGTGACACTGTATCAGTTGTATGGGAAATGTGCCCTGGGGTCTGTGTTAGTTCCAGGCATGGACTGAACCTATTCTGTGCTACCCCTACCTCCAAACCTGCTCAGACCTCGAATCACCGCAGCAAACAGTTCCCAGATGAATTTCTTTCTGGCACATGAGGTTCTTCTGGGATCGCTGAGGAGGGAAGAAAGGGTGAAAATTTGGGACTCTGCTGTTTTCCTTCCACCTTTTGGCCCTGTTGGAAATGTGCAGGATGGTGGTGGTGCTGGAGCTTGGCTGTGGGTAAAAATGGGAGGACGATGGCCCTGCAGGAGGGTGTTTTGGCAGCTGTAGGGTGGGGACTGATATCCCACTCGCTGTGGGGGCTCGTGTCGCTCTCAGCGCACGTCACCCCCAAAACAAGGGGGGAGGGCTGTCCCCACCACGGTCAGGTGGCCACCAGCCTGCAGGGAGGAGCTGAGGGAAAGGGATGGATCATGCTGGGTTCACCTGGAGCTGGAGCAGTGGTTGGTGCCCCTCACAAGCCTCCCCACGTCGGGAGCGGTGTCGAACACAGATCGTGTAATTAGGGACCCGGTGAATACGTAACTGTACAATTATGCAAATAGTGATCAAAATCACTGTTTTCAGCAGAAATGCCTGAAGATCAAGACAGAAGCTTCATGCAACCTTAATTTAATCTGGTCCTGCAGGAGTGGGGAGGTCTGATGGATGACCCAACCTTGTGCCTGCCCGTGTTTAGCAAGGCTGGGGTGGGAGGCAGGGGAGAGGAGCGCCCGAGCATGCTAAGCGAGGGGAAAATGGCACTGGAATGTGGTCAGCAAACCAGGAAAAAATGGCACAAAGTGCTGATGTTTACGATGATTTTATTTTTCTTTTAATTTCAGGTGAAGAACACAAGGTTGGAAGGAAAAAAAAAATAAGAAAAAAGAGAAAAAGAGTCTCCAACCCCAGGAAATCTGTGTTAATTGCTTATGAATGTCTCTGTCTAAAAAATTATCGAATTGATGTTGTCGTGCTTTTTTTTGACAGGCTGTCTGTTACATTTTTTTTAAAATATTCATGCACTGAAATCTAATTACTAGGCAAATTTAATGATAATGAAATGAAGGCACTTTAGCAGAAAGCACAGGGCCTTGTTAATGTTTTCTCAGCCTCTGTCTTGTTCATATTTTTAAAATTATGTTTTTTTACAACTGTCTTTCTTGCCTATGAAAAAAAAAAGATTGCTGAAAATAAAACTCGGATTGTCGATAATGTTTGTGGTGGCTCAGTTTGTAATGATGGGGAATTCACAAGGTGATTAAAGGTGTTTTGCAAAAATCAAATGAGCCTAACCTAATCAGACCAGGCAGATGAAATATTATTATTAGAGAGGTAACATTAAGGGCACGCCTGGAGGTTTCAACAAAGATGAAGTCTCTAGTGCGTGTGCAGGGGCAACAACACCCTTACCATCCTCTGGGCCTCTCCAGCCCCTTTCCAGGGCATAGGACTTGTCTGTGCCCTCCCTAAGACAGGTCTGGGTGCTTGGAACTTGCATGTGATGGTTGGAGCACGTGGGTAATGGTTGGAGCACGTGGGTAATGGTTGGAGTGTGCACGTGGTGGTTGGAGCATGAATATGGTGGTTGGGGGACACATGTGGTGGATGAAGGACACGTGTGATGGTTGGAGCACACACATGATGGCTGGAATAATGCCTGTGGTGGTTGGAACCCACATGTGGTGGCCTGAGCACACATGTGATGGTAGGAACACAGCTGTGATGGCTGAAGCATGAATGTGATGGCTGGAGGACATGTGATGGCTGGAGCACACACGTGATGGTCAGACCATGCACCAAGCTACTACCCCCTCATCTGACCTGCTCCAGGTCCCTCCTGCACCCTCCTGAGTGGGCATTGAGCAGTGTGTCAGCAGCTGGGTGGCAGAAAAAAGCCATGGGCCTGAGGAGATGCCACCTGGGACCCATGAGCCATCAGGGCAGGGGCCAATCTGATTGTCAGGAGGTTATGGAAAGGCTCTGCTTTCCTTCTACCTTCAGCTCAGCCTCTGCCCATGCTGCAGGCTGTGATGGGCATCCACACCATGGCCAGTCCTGCACCACAGCTCTCAGCTCTGCCCCTGCTCTTTGTGGGAGCTGAAGGCTCTGGCTGGTGCTGAGGACAATGGTAAAGGGTTAGGGTGCTGGTGACCCTGATCATCTCTGTAGGATCTGCTCTTCTGAAAGACCGTGGCAACGCTGCTTTTGCAGTGGTTGGAGTGCCCTACTGAAGGTGGTGTAGGTGGGAAGGGATGTGTAGCTGGGCTTGTTGCTGCAGAACGGGACCCCTCTTGTGGGGTGGCTGGGAGTCAAGCTGACATGAAGGGTCTCATGCTCCTCAGGTGTCCCCAGTAATGGCTCAAAGTGAGGAGCCTCTGGAGTCCTTGTTTCTGTAGGAATGAAGTACCATGGGAATTCAGGAGTTTGCAGATGTGGCTGTGAACATGGGTAGGTAGAACTGGCTTTTTCTCCCCAAAAATGCTGTCCTTTGCATCCTGAGGGATGCACTGGTGGAAGCTCTTTGGGTTTGCACAGCTGTGGCAGATCCTGAGGGAGGACCATTACAGGCCAGGGCACATTTTAGACCTCTTTTGACTTGCAGACTCCGTGCTCCCTCGATGAGGCCAAGGGTCCCTGCTAGGCCCTTCTTGTGCTGCAGACCAGCTTTCTGGTTGGGGAAAACCTCTTGGAAGTATCTCCTGGATCACGTTAATCCCCTTAAACCTTCCTGTAGCCATTCCCTGGTGGTGATCAGCCACTGAAAGGCTTCCTGACACCATCTCTGAACTGCTAAAGTTGACTGCAGAGGGGTCCCTGCTCCCCAGAGGTGACAGGATGACCACTGACCTGCTTTGTGTCTCTGGGTTCCACACCTTCTGCTGCAAAGTCTTGGTCACTTGTAGGCCTGCGTGAGGACAGGGAGAGCTTCCTGTCTGCTCCTGAATCTGCAGCCACACAGATTTGGGGTCTGCATTTCCAGGCTTGCAGCAAGGAATGCTCCCTCTGCACTGCAAAAGATCAGGCTCCCTTCTCTCCCCTCATCAGAGGACCCATCTCCACCGTCAGAGCAGTGCTTCCATCTGCCCTGATGAGATGTCATGGCAGGAGTTCAGTGAAACAGGAAGGGCTTGCAGATTCTGCTGTGGGGACCTCCAGCTCCAGGACCCCACAACTGCATTTACTAAAGGCTTTTCCATCCCTTCTCTGTGCTTCTCCAGCTGCGCCTCTTGTCTCCTAAAGTGATTCACGTGGTTTTTCCCTGATTTCAGCTCATCTCCTGATGCAGCAGAGCAGTCCCTGGATTCCCTACATAAAATTACAGACTGTTTTGGGGCTGGAAGGGACCTTAAAGCTCATCTCATTCCAACCCCCTGCCAGGGGCAGGGACACCTTCCACTAGACCAGGTTGCTCCAAGCCCCATCCAACCTGGCCTTGAACACTTCCAGGGATGGGGAAGCCACAGCTGCTCTGGGCAAGGGCCTCACCACCCTCATTGTAAAAACCTTCTTCCTTATATAAAATATAAGCTTCTGATGTGTAAGAAGCAGTTAGATGTTCATCTCTGTCCTGAAAAAAACCCTTTCTGAGTGGCCCTGGGAGCGCTCACAGTCTTGCACACTCACACACGTCCCTATTTGTGTTACAAAGCTCCTGAGCTGCATTTATCCTCCACAGTGACAGTTTTCCATTAGAGAGCTGCAGCCCAGCATGGTGATTATAATTGTCACTAATTTCTTTCTTTGGCAATCAGTTTGTACCTTGACACACTGGCATAAAATGAAACAGATTCCCCCCCATTCAGGGCAAGGTTCACTCTCAAAATTTTTGTACCCCCTGATTTCTTTAGGGGAAGCTGGTGCCGCTCTGTGGTGCCTCTGCAGAGATGCCAAGTTTGGGCTTTAGGTGAGGGAAGGACAATATTAACAACACCGTGAGCCAGGGACTGGGAATGCCTCATGTAAACCCCTTCTGAAGGGGCAGTCACCCTCCTGAGCAGGCAAATCCCAACCCCACTCTAGAGAAGGCTGGATGCAGAAATGGAAGGCTCTTCCCTGGATTTGATTTGGGCTGGAGCATCTCAGGACAGGGCAAGGCTCTGCACTGATGCACTTCCCCTGGGCATCCCGAGCAGAGCCTCACACTGGTGTCCTCAGTGAGAGGAACCACCCGCTTTGCTGGTCAGGCTTTTCCCACTAAACCCATTAAATCAGTGCAAATGGGATGGAATTACAGCAAGGCAGTGTGGGACAAGTAAGGAGAGTCTGTGGGGCTCATGAGGGTTCAGAGGGGGGAAAGATGTGCTTCTGGATTGCTCCTGCCTTTCTACTGGGGTCATGAGAGGAGAATTTGGCCCTCTTATTTATTTATTTTTTTTAACTTAAGCCTCTGAAGAGAGTGCTGCAGAGATTCCCAGGGGGTATCGACTGGCAGAAGTCCCATGACACCCTCAAAAATATCCCCCCAAACAGAAATAACTCAGTAAAACAAAGCAGTGGATTGTTCAGCCAACTAAAATTACCAGCATGTCAAATAAAATATGTACAGCATTAAAATAAAATTTGCATTGCAATAATGCTTTATTAAGCACATTAGGAGATTAAAAGAATCAACCCATTTGTTCCCATTCATGTTGCGTCAGGATTTGCATTTCTTTTTTCCCCACCTCCAGCTCGCCCCTCTCCCCTTGCTTGTTTGGCGAGTGATTTTCTCAACGAACCTTGCAAAGCTCTGCCTCGAAAGAAGGTGTGTGTGGATATGCCGAGGGGTTTTTAAATCAAAGCACTTGACTCGGTTGTGTTTGTCTGCATGAGTGTGCAGCAGAGGAGGGGTGGGATGGAGAAGAAAAGGTTTGTCTGCTTCCATTGCAGCTAAAATGGTTAATTAAGACAATAGAGGCTCTATAACAATCGGGGCCGGGGCTGTGAATGCTTGTCTAGACTCTATAGTTCAGCTGCAACTTCTCTGTCGGAATTTTAACTTGGCCCGGCTCATTTCCCCTCCCCTCTTTCCCCGCCTCTCAGCTCATGTCCATAAGTTCTCTTTTCTCTTTTGTTTGTTTTTTTTTGTCCTTAATCAATCTTTTGAGAGATCGGGGCCGGATTGACAGCTCTGCCTGTCTGAGGGCTTGTGTTTGCCACGGCTCTGCCTTCCCAGCTCCGGAACGGGAGGTGTTTGTTGTTAACGGAGCCGCTCCGCACCCGCGCGGGCCCGATCCTGGCACAGGGAGAGGGGCTGAGACCACCTCTTGGGGCTCAGTGGAGTGGGATGTGAGCATAAATGAGAGAGATTTTATTTTTAATACTAGAAGCCTTAGAAGGGCTGGGAAGGAGGTGGGGGGACACCAGCGCTCAGCGTTTTGTGGTGCTGGCATAGAGAGTTCTCCAGGGGACCTGGATTGCTTTGCTCTGGCTTTTGCAATCTGGATTGATCTGAACTGGGGCTAATCCTGCTCTGGGGATCTCTGTGGTCCTGCTCTGGGGAGCTCTGTGGGACATGTGGGTGAGGCTGGCCAATGTGAAGCCAAGGGGTACCAGATGGTTCTGCTGGGCAAGGCAACCCTGCCAGAGCAGTCACCTTGCTGCCCCTCACCTTGAGTGGGGATTGGGTCTGTAGGCATTTCAAGAAGCTGATCTGGCCCCAGTAACATCAGCTGGCCCCTGTCAGGCTCACAGCTCCTCCTCAGGCTGTTAAACCACCTCTGAAAGACCTCCAGGCTTTGAGGAGGAGCAGTATGAGGAGGGAGATGTGACAAGAGACCTCAAGTGACATCCAGATTTTCCACTTCCAACATTTTTAACCTACAGCTTCTGGAATTGCTTCAAAAATATCCCGAAAGCACTGAAGAAAGGGCATTCCAGGGCTTCAGCTTACAGCACAGGGATCTGGTAAAATACTTGGGCTCCATAAACCTTAGATCAATCCGAAATCTTGGTTCCCAGAGAGGGACAGAGGGTTGTTCCTGGAGCAGCTCCCCCAAAGCCCAGGGATGCTCCCCATAGCTGAGGTGTGGGCACTGCTGTCGGGGTCTCACAGCTTGGAGTGACCCCCAGTAATGGCACATCAGGGCTTCTCTCTTTTGTCACACATGGGGCCTCAAACCTCTCTTTCTCTTGCACAGGCTCCTGTGGGGCTGGAGAAGCCTGGCTGGTGTCTAGGTGGCTTTAAAGGCAGCCTGAAGTGGCTGCACCAGGATAATGGCATGCACAGCGGGAGGGAACCTCTCTGGAGGAGTACACGGGGATGCAGCCACACGCTTGAAATATGGGCGAGATTATTCCAACTGCATACATGCAAATGAGGCCCGTCTGCAGACAGGAGAGACAAAAGGTCATTAGCTTCCCATGTAGAGCCCTTCGTGCAGGGCCTAATTTACTGTCTTCCTAACCCTTTCCTACAGATCTTGAATTTTCAGACTTAAAATCGTGATATTTTGGCAGGTTTGATGGGTGTTGAGCAACTCAGGGTTTATTAGATGTTGTAGTAGTGAGTGGGAGGGATGTGCAGGAGTTCAGCTTTTCCTCGAAAGCAGATGTTTGAGACTTGTTACATACTGCAGGCTGGCTTATAAATTGAGGTGTACTTCAGGACCTCCTGAAAGACAAGATCCCCCCAGTTTTCCCCCAAAAGGACAAATTTTTGCTTGTCCAAAAGCTTGCTCTCCGCTCTTGTGGACCTTTTTGATCCCCCAGTTGATGCTTGATTTTTAAGTGAAGCTGGGAGTGGTGGTGGAGAGCGTGGCCACCTCTGCAGAGCTGGATGTGTCCACTGGACCTGAGCGAGCTGGAAGCATCCTTGGGGCACCCAGTTGTCCCCACAGCACCCATCCCTCCTTTGGGTGAGTGGTACCCAGCTGCCTGCTGTCACAGAAACACATGACTGAGCCTCACACAGATCTGTGTGCTCGGGAGATCCTTCCCCAGGCTGGGGAGAGGTGACTGCCCTCGCTGCTCTTTCCCTGTGCAATTTGGGAAGAGTCCAATGTTTTGGAAGGCCCTTTGCAAACCCCTCCAGGGGCTGAGGGGACCTTTGGCTGGATCCAAGCCAGTCTGCTCCAACAGTGCTTGTACAGGGAGCTTCCATTGATGCTTTTGGTGCTGCTGCCTGAGTTTTGGGCACTGAAGTAATATGGGAAACTGAGTATTTCCCTGTACATCCTGAAACATTTAATTTTGGCTGCTCTGCTCACCATCAAGGTCCTGTGGGCAGGCAGCAGTGGTGGGAAGAGGTCGGGGTCCCCCTCGAACACTGAGGTGGGACTCAATGCACGCAGGGCAGGGTGGTGGGTATGGTTTGGCTGGCAGAAGGGTGAGGGTGCTCTGGGTGCTGATGGGATCTCTGTGGCCATCCCTGGGTATGGGACTGCGAGTGCCAGTCCCGCGATCCAGCGCAGCTCCCGCCAGCCCTGCCTCCCCCAGCCCGGGATTGAGAGTTTATTCACGCACTAATCAAAGTGACATGATGGTCGTGGCAGACTAAAGCCATTCACTCCCCGAGCTGGCGAGGTCGGGAGGTCGCCCAAGTTCGCAAGAATGGGGCTTTTGTGATGCAGATCGGCAGAGAGCGGCCAGACGAGCGTGGCAGGGTCCCCCCACAGTGACGTCGAGCGGGACCGATGTGCCGGCATGGGCCCGAGTGGGGGTCTGCCCCTCTCCCCGGGCAGTGGGGGGCACTGTGGGGGACACCGAGGGCTGCCCTCAGCTGGTTTGTGGGGTGGGATCTGTGGGTGTGGGTGCTCCTGCAGCACCGGGAGGACGTTAACAAACCGTTTGGGGCAGGGGCATCCTGGCAGCAAGGCTGGGTCCTGGTGTGGGGCCACCTCAGAGCAGCCACCCAGCTCCCCCTGCCCGTGTGGGCCTGAAGGGGATGGCTTTGGGTCACTCTTCCCAGAACTGCTGCACCTGTGTCAGCTCGATCCAGGTGATTCCTGCGGTCCTGGTTCTGCTGCTGGGACGTGGGGGGCTGTGTGGGGTCAGGTATCTGTGGGGATCAGCTGAGCTGTTGGAGGCAAGCAAACCCCATGCTGTGCTCCTGACGACCCAACCCAGGACCTGCTGCATGTGGCAGGGGAAGGGGAAATGCTGCTGTGCAGGAGGGATGAGGACAGAGGGCTTGTTCCTGAGCTGAGAAACTGCTTTCCTGCCTTTGAGCAACGTGTCCTCTCCATCCGTGTCCCCTCCAACCGCACCCTCCCCTCCCTCTGCCTCCTGCGCCGCCTGTGCGGGGCCATTTGGTAGCTTTACAGATGTGATGACAATTTTGCACCTCTAAAGCAAAGCAAACCCCCAGCCCAATTTTTATAATTGGCTCTTGACCAAAATGAGAGTTTCTTTGAGGGTGTTTCGAACAAAGCACACTGATGGCGGGGGCACCCCGAGCCACAAAAGGGCCTGGCTTTGATCCTTTCTGCTTTTATTGTCGGTGGAGGTAAAATAAATGGTTTAAAAATTAAATTGGTGCGAGGTGGTTTTTTTTTTAAATTTCAGCAATACTTTCACAGCAGATTTGAGGCAGTGGCTGAGCTCAGGCACCTCTGTGGGGGCTGGCATGAGCAATGAGAAGTAAAGTCAGTGTAGGGTTGAGGACTGTTCTGGCTAAAAACAAAGGCCAATCAATTTGGGCAAAACTGATCCTTTTTGCTGAAATGGGAAGCTTGGGGAGGAATTACCCAATAAACTTAAATCCTGGGTAGGGGGAGGGTGGAATGGGACGTGGTGACACTGCAGGAGAATTTGTTACAAACCCTGCAAGACAGAGGGAAGTTTTCTCTTTCTGGAAGTGCAAACACAGGTTATAACCCCAGAGAGCTGGGTTTGGACTAACACAGTTGGACTTTGGACTTGTCCCAGGTGTAAATCTGGAGTGTCCTGAGGCTCCTTGGGTCTTTGCTGTGGGTGGGACAAACGCTCGGCTGTGCAGAGCAGGCTGTAGATCCACCCCGGGTGCTGCTGTGAGACCTCCACTGGCCACCCTGATAGAGAGATACGGGCAGTGGCAGGGCATGAAATCTGCTTGAATTGGTGACTCCCAGCTCGCGCCGGCCGATGTGCCTGAAATGACTAAATTACCTCTTTGCTGCCCCGAGGTCCCTCCTGGGCTGATGAGGGCGGGAGAAGCTGCTCTGCACAGCTCAGGGAGGCTTTGGAACCAGGTCCTCGCCTGTGTTGAGGGGATGAACTCGCTCAGCACTTGGGGAAAATCAGGTTTATTCCTCTTCAAACCTATAATTTCATCTATATTTGAGATGTGTTCCATTGCATTTTTGCTGCTGTTCAAGCTGGGCACTTCCTGTTCGACCTGGTTCTGTAAGGAAACAGATGTGTGTGCCCAAATATGCTTCTACCTCCCAAAAAACCCTGTGGGGGCCCATTGTCTGGAACTCCAGCTTTATTCCATGACTGTCTGCAGTGCTGGGGAGGAACGATGAAGAGAAGGGAGGCATTTACCCCCATATTTTCTCATATCTGCTTTTTTTAATTATTCTGTGTTGCCTTGGTGGTGTCTGGGGAGATGGAGTGTGAGGAGGCCCAGCAGTGAGGCTGGTGGGGCACAGGGGTCCTTCCCAGGGCTGTGCTGCTCTTGGGGAGGGGGGATGCAAGTTCCAAATGGACTGGAGAGCACCCATCTCCCTCGGACAGAGAAAGCGAAGGCGGAGGCACAAAGGGGTGGGCTTTCTTCTCTCTCTTTTTTTTCTGGGGGAATACAATGTGATGAATTCAGCGCGAGGGCCAGCACCACCCTTTAATATACTTTCAGCTGAACAGGGGTTTCTATGGCAGCCGAGAGAACCAGGCGAGCCCTGAAAAGCTGTTTGTGCAGAGCTGTGCCAATGGCATTTGTGGTGAGGGGCACCAGTGCCAGACGGGTAACGCTGCGCAGCCACTCATCACACACTGACAGCCCCCTGGTCCCCCACCGCCACCCCAACGTTTCTGGGGTTTTAATGCCCTCAGACAAAAGGGGCGGCAGCGCTCGCCCGGGATGTGCCTGGCATCGCCCCGGCACCGTTGCCTGCACCATTGTGGCAGCTCAAAATCTGCCACGGGAGAGCAGGAGGCAGCTCTGCCCCCAGGCAGGTGCTGGAGAGTGGGATGGAGAGGAGGAGCAGGGCATTGTGTCTGCCAGGAGTTGGCCATCCCTCCAGCTCTATCCTATTTTATTCCCCGTGTTTGGAAGTGTTTTCCAAAAGCAGGAGCAACTGTAAGGTTTGGTGTGGATTCTTCCTCTGGTTGCATGCCTTGTCCCAGATCTACCTGGTACTGAGTGTGTGCAGAGCACTCAGTAGGGAGGACCAAGAGCCTCCTTGTCCCACTGCTTTTTCCTGGCAGGATGTGAGAAGGTGGTGACGGTGGCACTTAGCGTGGAAGGCACAGCGAGCACCAGCTTTGCCCTCAGGGATGCAGCAGCCTGAGCAAGGCTCCTGATCACCTATCTTGGCACAATTTTGCCACAGATCTCCAACATGTCTTGGCACTCCCCTTCAAGGGAGTGGCTGGAGCAGCCCCTGCTCGGCCACTGCCTCTCCAGCAGCTGCAGGTGGAGTTGCTGCTTTCCTTCATCCAGGAGCTCTTTGCTGCTGTGTTTCCTCTAGATGATTTTTTTTTTTGTTGTGGAAAGACACAATTGTTTTCTCCAGAGCAAAGCTGCCTATTCTGGCAGCATCAGCTCTCTGGGCCGACGGCCTGGAGCATGTTCTCCTTGGTGCAGCCAGGGACAGAAGAGCCACTGTTGGGGTGAATCCTGGGCTGGTTTTGGTGGGATGATTCAGGGCTGCTCCCACTGAAATGGGGAGGGGGTTCAGTGCAGCCTCCACACTCTTCATATGGTGCTGCTCCCTGTGATGTCGCGTCGGCTACAAGTCGTTCCAGATGGTCCCTTCCCCCATCCCAGGGGACCTTCTCATGCTCATCCTCGCCGAAAGCTCCCTCTCCCCCACCAAAAAAGTGTTCTCCAACTTGCTCATTTCCCATGGGCATTTCCATCCCTAATCTTTTGTTGTTGAGAAAACATTTCCAATGAGATTTTTCCTGAGCAGGGTTCCTACAGATTCAGGGCTGATCTCATTAAGACAGTCGGAAGGGGAAGAGGATGTTTTAAATTCATTGGCAATACCTGAGGTTTTTCTTCCCTTCTCCTTCCCCCTTCCACTTCTGAGGAAGAACAAGAGATGAAACTTCAATGTTTTCCTCAGAGTGAAATTGCAAAGTAAATTACTTTAGACTCTATAATGTGAAATATTAAAATGAAAAGTGTTTTTTTTAAAAAAAAAAAAAGCTCAGTGTTCCTTCTTGAAAAGCCCAAAGCAAAATGTGTTGATCTCGTTTCAGTGCTTTTCCCCTCCCTATTTCTCTTTCAAAACAAACTCTTTGTAGAAATGGACTGTGTTTAGGCGTGACATCTTGCTTTTGATGAATTGTCATTTTCCATCAGGAAAATGTCCAGCCAGCTCCACCCACTGAGCCGTTCACTGGTGATATCCCCAACAGCTTCAGTCTGTCCACACTTAGAGAGAGGAGCTTGTCAGTCCCAGTGAAGGATTTAAAGGTTGCTCCCACCCCTGACTCGAATCCCTCAGTTGACACCAGCACAAGCCAGGGTAGCGCTGGGGCCCCCTTGGGTGCTGAGATTTGGCCAGGTTTTTGGTGCTTGTGTGCAAACCCAGATGTTTTCACTGCTGAGCTCCAGCCTGTCCCTTGCCACCTCTCTTCTCCATCCCACCAGGGCAGCCTGGGATGTCCTGCAGCACTGCTCATCCCAGGGGTGCAGGATGTGGTGTGTCCCCCCTGCCTCTAGCAAAGTTTGGGGAAAAGCTGAGCAGCTTCGGGCTCAGGGAAGCTCCAGATTCCTGAAGGATTTTGGGTTTGTTCTCCAATGGGTAACTGAAGTTACCTGCTCACCAAAAGAGCAACTCTCTGGTGTTCCCACTGTGGCCTGAGAGCCCTCCTGAGGTGAGCAGTTCTGCAGGGATTGGGGTGAAAGGGCAGGGATGAGGCTGCTCCCATTTCCTGCCTGTTTTGGGCACCTCAGGAGTGCAGAGGAGGCTCATTTACCTGCCCCAGCAGGAGATGGCCTGGAGCAATGTGTCCTCCCCCAGCCCTCCAAAAGACCCCAAACTAAAACTGGGCATGGAGGAGGTAAGAGCTGCAAACAAATCAACCCCAGAAGCCAAAGAGCAGCTCCCAGGAGGAAAACCCTGTGCTCTTTGAGCTCTTCTTGCCAAAAGCTTGACTCAGCGCAGAGAAAGGGTTATTTTTTAAAAGCATAATTGTCTGGCTTTCTCCCCTGGAAAATCAGGTGGAAAACAGATGGGACTGTGCTTTCCCCTGCCCTAATATTTGAGCCCTTTGGCTGATGGCAAGGGCTTTATGAAAAGAGGGGAGAACAGAGCAGAAGTGGTGGCTTTGCCTCACCAAGGAGGAATCAGAGTCAGAGGCTTGTCCTGTGTTAAACACCAGCCAATTCCCTGGCCCCTCCTGATGTTGGGCTCCCGGTGAGCCCTGACTTTGGGAATCATGAGGGTGACAGAGTCAGGAGCACTTTGGGGACTGGGAAGGTGATGGAGCAGCTGGGAGCACCAGGCAGGGCTGAAGGTGGCTCCGGGGGCCTCTACTGGCACTGGCCCTGGAACTGCAGTGCATGCAGCTTCATGGTCCCACTGAGAGAAGTTATGGAAAATGAGGAGAAAAAACCCCAAATACCAGGAGAAAACAACCCCCCAAATGCCAGACTGGTGTGGCAGTGGGCCAGGCTGGCAGGGATGAGCAGCCCAAGCTCAGACACAGGGCAGGATGGACAGTAATGCCCTCAGTGGAGACACGGGCTGGGGACCAGATCCTGCCCTTGCTGGGTCTGCTCTGCACTCACCAGCTCCTGGGCTGCAGCAGGGTGATGTGAGAGGATTTATGGGGTTAAAATTATCAGCAATTTAATGCTTAAAAGCTTGGTTAAACGGTTTAAAGCAGGATTTGCTTTTGGGTCGTGGTGTCTGGGAGGGCAGTGGGGGTGTGCTGGCTCTGTGATGGGCGTCACCTGGGCAGGGGCTGCAGATCTCGTCCCTCCCTATCCCTGTGCCCCACCAGCTGCTTTTGGAAAAGCAGTGAGACCCCCTGAGCTGCTCCCTCCCCTCATCCCTGGGCAGGGCTGCTCGGGAGCTGCTGAGGGTGGGCAGTGCCCCAGGGCTGTGACCCGGCTGAGGGACCCCCGGCTGTCAGAAAGGACTCAAATGCGTTTAAACTTTTAACGGTTGGACTCAAGATCTTGAAGGTCTTTTCCAACCTAAACATTTCTATAAAATACGTTTATTTTCCTTGTTCTGGCTACGTCAGTGAGAAGGGAGCACTGTGCTCCACAGAGAGCACCTACAGCTGTGGGAGGGATGCTTTGAGAATCTTGTTGGAATTGCTGAAATGACTCATTTTGAGCGGGGCAGGAGATCTCAGCCTTCTCCTGCAAATAATTTCGAAAAAACGTGCCATAGAGGAGAAGGGGAGGGATGTCTGTTAATTTTTTTTTTAATGGAGCATGGGAATTCTTTTAAACTTTTGTCAAGCAAAAATCAATACTTTCTTGTACTTAAACCAGAAAAACTCTGTGAGTAAACTAAATTTTTTTTTGGTCATGAAATATCCACACAGTCCTAGTTAACATTTGGCAAAAATATTGCAAAAACATCACCACAAAAAATTAATATTTTGACCAAATCTGAATGTAGCCAATTGCTATGCAGTTCTCTGTGCTCCATAGGTGGAATAATTTAAGAAATGTAATGTTTAGACATGATGAAATATTAATAAATCTTCGAGTTAAACATCACAGAGTTCAGCTGGTCTTAAAAGGCTTAAAACAGTGGCGATGCCTCGTCGTGATAGTCCCGACATGGGTATCTGCAGCCTCTGCTGCTGCTGCCACGGCTCTGATATCAAATGACCCCTCATAAATTTCCTATTCCAGTGTAAATGAGGAAAAATATTTATTAAGGCAAAAATTACCCATCTCTCTTAAATGAAAACAAATCCCTTTCCAACTGTACTGGCATTTTTAAAGGGAATATTTGTCAGTGGCTCAACGTTGTGTTAATGGGGAGTGGGGGGGGGGGATGTGGCGATTCAGCTGTGAAGAGAGTGTTTATTTTCCATTTATTTTCTGGACGTTAATGGCACTAAAATGCAGGGCACTCCCGCCACAGGGCTGGGAGACAAAGGGCTGTTGTGCAGCAGCAGGTACATGGAGTTGGGATAGGAAAGGGATGCAGGGCTGGAGCCATCCTGGGCATTGCCCTACAGAGCCAGGTCCCTCCGCAGGTGAAATCCTAAATCACACCCCACGGCCCCCACGCCGGGCTCGTGGATCAGCTGAGGCGAGAGACAGACACGTATAAATAGATTTGGATTCCTCTTTTTTTTAGGCTGTTTGTGTGGGGGGCTGTCGCATCCTGCGCCTGCTCCGCTCCTCCGAAACCTGTTCTGGGCGAGCGCTTTGTTAATTGGAACAATCTTATTTAAAGGAAGATGAATTAAAAAAAAAAACAAAACAAAACTCAGCAGCCAGCTGCCCCCATCGACCCCCCCAATAATTGTCATCGCTCTGGCGCTGCCTGGCAGCTGCTGCCCTCTTTTCTCCACGGTGTGTGCCAGGGCGCCAGCTTTCTGCTGGCACTGGGAAGCACTGGTGGGTTTCAGCGGGAAGAGATTGGTTTTGCTGGGGCTCCAGGCTGGTGGCTGCACCCAATTCTCCCCCCCCCGGGCTTTTGGGTTTTTCCAAGGGTGGTTAGTGAAGGCTGCCCTGTTGTATGTCTGGGGCATGGGGGGATTTTGCTCCAGGGACCCGCGTCCTGGCGGGAAGGCAGATGCAGGGATGGTCCCTGAGGGGCTGCTCCCCAGCCATTGGCACTGACCTGCCTGCGAGGCTGGTTTGGCTCAGGAACATCCTCAGGAAAGTGACCCCCTGTCCCTGCCTGCTGGTGACAAAGCCAAGAGAGAAGGAGTGTGGATGGGCCTGGAGTTTGAGGATCACCATCCAACCCTCCATCCCACCCCAGGACCCTGCTCATGCTCCTCACTCAGCTGGGTGTTGGGATCTTCATGGGAATTCAAACCTGTGCCCAGTCCGTGGGCAGGGGGGTCCCATGAGCAGGTCTGGGCAGGTCAGTGGGGTGAGCATGGAGAAAGAAAGAGGGCTCCTCCAAACTTACTGCCTGTGCACATCATCTTCCCCAGGGTTGTGGGGTCATGGCTGTTGGACTGTCCCCCTCTCCTTGGCCCCGCGGCCGTCGGCATCACCCTGCCTGTTTGCAGAAGTTTAATAGGATCAGTGGTCTTAGAAGCCCTTGTGTGCTAAATCCCATAACTGCTGCGGGAACAGGAGTGCGACAGGGAGGGGGGAGCCCACGTAGAGAATGCTAAACTGATCCCTGTGAATTATCCAGTTAAGCACCACCCTGGTCAGAGCTGCATTTGGTGCAAATTGTAGTTGTTTTGGCTTTCTCCATTCCCCTGCTGAGGTTTTGGTGCTGCCTCCCACCAGTCCTGCAGAGCTGCTGCAGCCAGAGACATCGAATTCCCAGTCCCTTCATGGAGAATTCCCTATGATGCCAGGACAGGTGCACATATCCCAAATTCCTCACTGTTTAATGCCTTGTGCACCAAAAAGTGCTGGTTTTGTCAGGGAAGGATCAGGCCTGGGCTGCTCCTGCAGCAGAAGGTGAAACGAAAATCTGTGACAGTATCAGAAATTGTTTATGTATGATAAAAGGATGTGTGTGTGACTTCATCATCTTCCAAATGAGAATGGATTTCTGTTTCCTTTCTAAGGGGGGATTGGGTAGGAAAGGGGACCGGCACATGGATAATGAGGGACAGCAGAGAAATATTCCTGTCTGCTTCCAAGGAGAACAATAACGTGGTGTTGGGTGTTGCTGTGGTTTCAGAGGGAATAGATGTTGGTCTCAGATTTTCCTCATTGAGTGTGGGGGACTGCTCCCAAATCACTATTTGCCGCCAGGTGAAATGTTTTCCTTGTGATGCAGCATTTATAGAGAGGGAAAAGAGGGTTCAGGCTGAGCCAGGGAGTGCTTCAGTCTGGGTTTTTTTTAAAATTATTTTTAGGGGCAAATGTGGGGCTTGCTTTGAGGGGCAGCACTGAGCCCTGAGCCGAGCACAGAGCAATGACTCTGAAAGTCACTTTTGTATTTTTTCAGGTTTAAAAAAAAGTTTCCATCTTCTGAAGGAAACATTAAAATCCATATTTAAATTACTAGAGATGTTAGAGATGTTGTCTTTCCAGTGCTCCTCTAAATGTCACTTGCTGATTTTTCAGTTCCAGTGCCACCCTCTTATTTTAAAAAACAAATATTCAGTGTAATTTGTAAGGGCTCTGAGACTTTTCTGTTGTAAAGCAGCCCTGCTGAAAGGGTGCTCTCCCCATCCTAGAGCTGGGAAACCCCTGGCAGAGCAGGACCTGGAATATTTAGTTTATTAATTTTTTTCCCCTCTAAAATCTGTGCATTAGTGACAGTAGAAATTTGGTTTAGGCTCCAGCAGGGAGTGGGGAGAGAGGGCAAAGGCTCTTTGCAGGGCTTGCCGGGGCTCCTGGAGAGCCGGGGGGCAGCGGCTGGCAGTGCCACGGGGCTGGAGCATCCAAGGAGCCGGGAGGATGCGGGAGGGACCGCGGGCAGTGCGGGGACACCTCTTGTCCCTGCTGGAGGGGGGGAGGTGTCTGTGAGGAGACTTCTTTTTCCGCTGTTTGCAAGAGAACAGTGAAAACAGGAGGGTCCTGGCTCTTATTGGGGAAGCAGCAGCAATAATAACAGCAGTTTATGCATTTGTGAAGATATTTTCTACCCTGGAGCACCTTGTTTTTTGGTTAAAGGTGAAAAGTCGTTCAGACGTGGGGGAATGACACAGGTCAGGGATAAATCTGAAATCTTCTGACGTGAGTGTGGGGAGTGCAGGTGTCCACGTCCACATCCAGGAGGCAAAACCCTCACACTCACTTCAGTGACGGGTTATGTTGTGGAGGAACAACTTTTCATCAGATATAATAATTATTTATATGATATAAAATGTGCTAATTGGTGTTCTGTTTACAATAAATCTCATAAAATAGTGACTGAATGTGCCAGCAGGTAAAAAGGACAAATTCGAAGGTTTTTTGTAAAAAAAACAAACAAAATTAAAAAACCGCAATCTAGTTGCAGTGTTTTCTGACAGAAATAATAATGACAATATTATTATTATTAATAATAAAGATAATAATACCCCCGATATTTAATCCCCATGATTATAAATATAGGACCTGCTTTTAGGTATGCAAAAAAACCCCCCCACATTAAAATCAATGAAATTTGTATTAGAGGATCAAGGGGAAAGCTGAAACTACGTAAATCATTTATCATTTCCCGGGATTTCCAGCTGTAACTTGACAAACTGATTGTTCACAAGGTGAATGAGTTTTATTTTATTATTTTTTTAGTAGACTCCAAGTTTTTTGGGGGGTTGCAGTTCGCACCCAACCTCGTGGGTGGTGGACGGAGCCGGGGCAGGAAGGATTTGCAGGGACCCCTGGCACCGCTCCGGCTCCGCTCGGGGGGCCCACAGGGTTTGGGGCACTTTTGAAGCTCCTGCTGCTTCCGCGCTGTCGTCCCCGTGCAGGTCTCTTTTAGGTAATCGGCTAAATTCCGTGCGTTTGTGGTTTTTATAAAGAAAAAAAGACCCATTTTCCGTCTCCCAGCTCTTCAAACCTCTTTTTTGTTCCGTGGTGGTTTTTCTCGCTGTGTCCCAGAACTTCTCTCCCCTGAAGCGATGGGGAGGGAGAGTGGGGGAACATGTGGGGCCCCGACGGGACACTCCACGCAGGGATTTCTCCAAGAATTGCCCCAAACCAGCCCCGTCCCGAGGTTTCTCAGTGCAAACGAAACAAAAATACCTCTCAATGCTCGCTGTGGATATTTGCAATTTATTTACGATTAGCCCCAAATTTACCAGAGATGACAGACTGAAGGGGGGGGGGGGGGAAAGCAATTCAATTAATTTGTAATCTTACATTTCATTAGAAAATGCAAGAATAATGATCGCGTCCAGCAGGCAGGGGGGAAAAATCATAAATGGAGATTTCCCCCTCCCGAATCAGATTATAAAATAAGCTTTTTTTAAATAAATTAGTTGATGCGCAGTTGATCAGAGTATCCCCAGATTATCAGCGAGGTAAACACAACAAATAGAAATAACAAAGGACACAAAAGTTGACTGCTCTCCCCTTTTTCGGTGCAGCCTTCGGGGCTGCTGGGGGGGTCCCGAAGAGGGGAAGAGCCGGGGATGGGGGGAAAGAGCCGGGGATGGGAGTGCGGGGGTTCAGAGCCGGGGATGGGGGTGCGGGGGTGCAGACGGCTCACAACAGGGCAAATAATTCGTTTGCAAACAAATTTCTGCCGGCAGCGAAAAGATTCGCGTTGAACTCGCAGGAACTGAGTTGTTTTAACCCGGGCTAAACCCAAAAATCTGCAGAAAAGGCTCATTTGAGGCGGGGGCAGTGGCGGACCCGGGGCTCGAAGCGCGGAGCCCGATCGCCCCGGCCGGGCCCGCCGTCCCTCCTTTTCAAAAATTCATTGGCACTTCTTTTTCCTCCTTTTGTAAAAAAATTATTTCCCACGGAGGAACCTCCCCGCTCTGTCCCGGGTGGGATTCGCTCCCTCTGAACCCCCCCCGCGCCGGGCAGGACTGAGCGCTGCCGCCCGCGGGTGGGGGCGTGGGAAAGTCCCCAAAACCCCCCAATTCTCCCCAGTCCTTCCCCGCCAAACTTCGGCTTCGTTTTCTGCCTTTTCTCCTCTCAAGTTTCCATCCCGGCAAACAGGCAAAAAAACCTCTTTAAATTGATCCAGTTAATATTTTAATTTTTTTTCCCCCTAAAAATCGTTGAAGTCGAATTATGTCCCCTAAAACCCAGGAAGGGAAGTTTGGGGGAATATCGTGTGTTTCTGGGTCTGCTCCCAGGTCTGTGCCGGAGGAAGTGTGAAATCTCGCCCGCCACACGCTCAGACAAAGCCGTCTTGTTACCCGGGATTTGTCGGGTCAAGCAGGATCCCGTTTTAAGCCAGTTACTAAATGTAATTCTCCCACTTTGCCTCTTAATTTAGCAAACGAAAAAAACCCCAACTTTTCTGCTGGGGGCATAAATTGCAATGATCATTTGCCCTCAGAATTAAAAAAAAAAAAAGTATTTTAGTCCTGTTATTATTCCACTAATGTTTGTTCATTTATAGAATGAAAAATATTTGAGAAATGTTTGAATACAGTAAAATGTCCGCATTTAATTAGAAATTATTTTGATAAAATACCATATTTCAAATTACAATTTTAAATGTCCACATTAAAAAAAATTCTTGACAAGACTTTTACAGGGTCCTGAGCTGGTAGGAACCAATTTAGCTCCTTTGTGTAGCATCGTCTCCGGGTATTTCCTATTATTCTTAGGAATTTGGATTCATTCTTTATTCTGGGCTGAACATTTTCTTAGCGCTCCTGGTTTTTTTCTTGGGAAAAAAAAATCAAACCGCTAAATGAAAAAATACAAAAATAAGAGTTTGTGTTTCGAGACTTATTCCATGTGTACACAGAAATACAAGACCTTGGGTCTGTGACTGAACAAGTGTTTTTAAATGTGGGTCAATCCTGCTCAAAACTAGTTTTAATTGCAAAACAATCCTTGAGACTATTAGGTGTAAAAACGTAATCAGTTCTGAAGCTGGTTGAAATTTTCAGACTATGATTAAAGCAAAAGAATAACAAGTGTGGGGAGTTTTCACTTTTTAAAAATAAATAGTTTGTCTTTCACTGTTGCTGTTCAGCAGCATCCAGCACCTCATGAAGCAAAGCCACTCCAGCAGTGGAGCCGTAAATCCCAAATACTTTTGCTTTTCATTGAGACAGGAGGGGAAAAAATAATAATAACAAAAAATAAATAAAAAAGGAGTTTGATAGGTCTTCAAAAATGCAAGCATTCCCAGAGATTCGGTTGGGTCCTTGCTCCAGCTGCAAGCTGCCCACAAGAAGAAAAATACATGTTTTTGATTGCCCATCCAGTGCCCCAGAGGCCTTTGGAAGGGACAGGTGACTTTGAAGGGCATGGATATCCATGGCAGGGCATGGTGGTGGGCAGGGAGGCTACACCCCCTCCAGAGCTGCCCTCTGATCCAGAGGCATTTTAACCACATTTTGGGCCACTCTCCTGACACTTCACAGCTTGTTGGATTTTATCATTGCAAAGGACTATAAAATCTTCAACAGCCTTTGGGCAAAGGATGGTGCCTTCCAGTCCTCTCTGGATACGTGTTTCACCTGGCACAGAGGGCTCCCATATCGGCTGTAAGCCAGTGGGATGGCACCGTGACTATTACTGGCACTGCCGAGGATGAGGGTGTTGGTACAAATCTCCCTGGATAGCGTCCCTGCTCCGCACACCAGCGAGGCTGAAGGGCCGTTAGCATATTTATTTTTTCAATGTAGAAGGCAGAGGTGTCCTTAAAAGCCACCCTTCTCCCCCCTGCCTGCCTCGATCCCCCACCCTTGCGCGTTGTGCCGGCACCCAGCATTGTGCGCGGCTCTCCAGCCCCGCTCGGCCTTTTGTCAGCCCCCTTTTCTGTGTCAATCAGATGCCTTTTGTCAGGTCCCAGACATGTTGTGTCCACACGCACACAAATATCCCCGCGCAGAGCGTGGGGAACGCGACGCACATTCAGATCATGCCCTGCACCCTCCCGTGCCTGGGCACACACACGCGGGGGGGGTACACGTGTGTGAAAAGTCACCTTGTCCCCTCCAGAGGGGTTGGAATTGGGATTTGGGGGTGGTTGGAGCAGGAATGGTGAGGGTGTCCAGTCTCCAGGGTGTCCATGTGTCTTTGGGCACTGTCTGTCCTGCAGGATGAAGCTGTGGGCTGCTGGCACTTCTCTCCCTTGTTATGAGTTTTCCTCCCCTCTTGCTTTTCTCCATCCCTTGCTTTGAGCTGTTTTTTTCCCAGTTTTTCACCCATGTTTCTCAAGCACGGGGTGGCGTTTGATCAATTCCTCAAATCGATCCTAGAAAACGTTGATTTTACAGTCTTATGTGCTGTTTTTGTGAGATCTGGTGCAATTAACGGCACCAGGTGATAGAGAAACCACAACTGAGGGAGAACACACTGAACAGCCACCCCATGGCTCTTCCCCGAGTCCTGGGCTCCTCTCCATCCTCAGCTGCCCCCAGCCCGGAGGTTGCTGTCAGGACACCAATTTGCTGCAGCTCAGAGGGCGACTTTGGGCTAAAAGCCAGTGCTCTGGGGGCTCTGACAGAGCAGGGCTGGGGACCTGCACAAAGGGGTGGCAGCCCTGTTCCTCAGCTGCTGGGACGGGGCCGGTTTCCATCTGTTCCCTCATCGCCCACCCCAGCACAGAGGAGGCTTCTGCCCATTCCACGGCTCTGCCGTAGCCACAGGCCAGAGCACCTCTGGCCAGGCCACTCGGTGTCCTCAACCACTGGGGCCTTGACTGCACCCACAGGCCCCTCCGGCCCCACCAGCCAGGCAGGGGCACCGGGGGGACAGAGGGGAGGCAGGAGCACACCCTGGATTCGGGCTCTGCCTGCGGAAGAGCCGCCGCGGCCGCCGCCTTCCCTGGGCATCAACAAAATGGCGTCAGGGGCTCCCAAATGGCGGCGCCGGGGCTGGCGGGAAAGGCGCCGGCGCAGTGCCAGGGCTGCGCCGAGGGCACAATGACTGGCACATAACGGCCCCTAGCCGCGGCCGCCCCTCGCCCTGGCGGTGCCAGCTGTAGCCCCCCTCCCTCCGCCTTGGCACAGGCAGGCGGCCCCGCCATGGCTGCCTCTGAGGAGGATTAAGGCCGCAGTTGTGTCTCCCTTCTTTCTTTCCCCCTCAGTGGCTGAGAACAGGAAACGTGAACCTATCTGAGACTAATTGACTTGCAAATTAATCGTTTGTCCCTGTGCCTGATAATTAGTGCTAACGATTTTTACACACCCCCCCCATCCTTTTGCTCTCTCCTCCTCCTCTTTATTTTAAAGGGGGCTGTTTTCCCTTTCTTCTCTTCCCCCCCCCCCTTTTATCCATCTTCGCCCCAGTTCTTCCCTGAGCATCCCCAGCTGCCCCCACCGTGGGGTGAGGATGGCACCGGGTTTGGGGTGAGGGGGCCTGGCAGGGCAGCCGCCCCGCTCGGGCACCCACAGCTGCTGGTTCTCTTCCCACGCCTCAGTGCCAACCTCCACGTCTGCCCCGCCAGGGACAATGGACGGGGCTGGGAGAAGGGGGTCAGGACTTTTGGGGACTGCAGAGGGGCCGGGAAATGGGCAAGTGGTGTTTTTGGGACATGGTATCACTTTGGAGGTGGCTGCAGCTGAACCTGCATTTCCAAATTTCCCAAATACTCAGGGAACTGGTTTAAAAAAAAATAAAATATTAAAAATCACTTTGAAAGGAAGCAAAGGTTGGGGGTAGTTTTCTCCAGCCTTCCCTCTTCCTCTGGCTTTATTCCAGGGATACATCTCATTTTTATGAGTCAGAAGAGGTGCTTCTCCTGGAGGAAGGCAGCTCAGCGTGGATATTGGAGACTGGGAGTTGAAATCACTGGCGTTGTGGCTTTGTCCAAAAGCCTCACCTGAAGCTGGGGTGCTTCAGGGAATGGACAGTGCTGTGGCTGGAGCATGGAATTTAATGTGGGAGAAGGGGGGAAGGTGGGTTTGTGGTCATTTTTGTGGTCTGAGGCCTCTGGGTCCTGCTCAGTGAGACTTGTCTGTGCCAGAGCTTGGGAGCAGCTCAGGGCTGACAGGAGTGGATGTGTTCAGTTCATTGGTGATATCTCAACAGTAAAATGCAGTTTTGTTGGAATTATTGTATTTTACGTGAATATTTCCCTGTCAGCAGCAGAACAACCCCACTAATACATTATTCCAATGCATTTATTGAAGGCTGGTAATATAATATATCATAAAGTATCTTAGTTGTTTCATTTCAGTTAACTTCTGTTGTATATTGTATCTCCAGTGACACTGTGCTATGCAAATAATTGAAAATTCTTCACGTAATTACCATGTTTCAATGTAATTCAAACCAAAATGCTTAGATGCTCCTGCACTGGAATTCTTGAGAAATTCCACGTGGCAAATTTAATTTTTTTTCCTCCCTGTTTACTAGGAGGAAAAGATGTCAGTTGAGGGAGATGCTTTGGGATGGAGGGGAACCCTTTGTGGTGTTGATCTCCCCTTTTTTCCCTGGCTGGATGGGATTTGCATCCTCTCAGTGCCAGGCAAGGCAGGAGGTAAAACAGCCCCTCTGTTCCCATGCTCAGGACCCTGACCAGCCCCCGGTCTGTGGCAGAGCCAGGGTTTCTTCATCCTCCCCATTCCTGACCCCAAGTCAGGCTGCAGGTGGGACCCTGGTGTCCAGCCGACCCACCACTCCCCTCCAGCCACGAGAGGCTTCTTCCTCTGGTGCCCAACCGTTGATAATTAAAGGGATCCTTTTCCTTGCAGTTCTCCTCCCCAAATGCTGCTGGTGCCTGACACCATTTGTCAGCCATACCCCTGCTGTAATCCTATTTTTGCCCCCCTCCCTGCCTTGCTTTGTGTCCGGGGCTCTCCTCGCCTCTCGTTTCGCAGCTCCTGCTGCTCAGGCGCTGCTGGTTCCCCCTTCCCTCGGAGCTGGGAGTCTATAAAGCACTCACAGCCTCGGCGCTCATGAACTCGCTCTGTTTGGTTTGACCAGAGTTAATTGCACACAAACTCGGGCCTGTCGGCACACAGGGGCTCTTTGTTCCCGCAAGAATCACTTGCCCTCTGAGGTCGCCGTGGCTGCGACCTGCTGTCCCCGAGGGTCGCCCCACCGACAGGCAGTGTCAGTTTGATCCCTGCACCATGGAGAGGGTGGGGTGGTGCAGGTTGCTGTGGGGGAAAAAGCCGGAACAGGGAGCCGTTGGTGGAGCCTTTTGGGTCAGGCTCATTGAAGTAATGTGATGATTAGCAAGGATTGCTGAGCTTTATGGCTAGGGAGGAGGAGAACGGGTGAAAGAGATGTTTAGGGGTGGATTAACCCCCGTCAGACCTGTACAAGAGGTTTCCCAGATTAAACACAAGTTCAGTGGTCTGTAAACGCTCCCCTTTGGCCGGGGCTGCTTCGCCAGAGCAGCTCTGGGGTTAAAGCCCTGCAGTGTGTGTTTGGGACTGAACTTCCACAGCATCTCAATTCCTGCTCGTGCTCCTGAATGTGTCCTTAGACACATCCTTGTGTGCTTGGAGACTTGAGGTCCCAAGTGCCAGGTTAACCTGGGTACTTTGTTTCCGTTAACTTTCCAAAGCATCTGGTGAACTTTTACTTGGTTTGTGGTCCCTCCAAGAGGTTTTGGGTGATGTTCCCATTGGTATGGTGCTGCCTATACAGTGCTGGCTGGGGAGACAGGCTGCACCAGAGGTGGCTGTGATGTACCTGGCACTCCAGAGCAGTGGAGACCTGGGAATCCTGGTTGGATTCGGGTGCTGCTCAGAGCCAAGTACATCGGCCAGGGACAAGACACTTCACTCTCTTGCTGTCTCAGCTCTGCAGCGGGACAGGGGTGTTTGCTGATGGGTCGCTGGCAGGTACCAGCTCAAGGAACACTGATCCTGGTGAGGGCTGAGATGGCATTGAGGGCTCAGTGGCCCCTGGGCAGGACCGACTTCCCTGAAAACCCCTTCTGACCTGCTTCCCCACCCAGACATAGCCTTCACTGCTGCTGCTGGGAAAGTCAGTCCCTTTCCTCTTCAGCATCCTTCAGGCTCCATCTGAGTGAGTCCAAGACATGAGTTATAACCGGTTTCAGAGGGTGAGGCAGCTGATGACTGACAACAGCAGTGTGAACAATGCCCTTCAAAGCTCTCCAGAGTGGCAGAGGGCCCTGGGTGCTCATCAGTGCTGAAGGGGATGTTCCCACTGACCATCTCATCCTTGGGCAGGTGGGAATTGTCCCTGAGGTGGGCAGCCCTGTGCAGACCCCTCCGAGCTGGGCGGGCGAGACGCTGCCTCGAGGCGGTTTCCCAATCCTGCGCACCTGGTACTCTGTCAATGCAGCCACTTGGCTAAATGTGGGTCATTGTAGGAGGGTGCAGCCACTCGAGCAAACAAGCCTCAATTGCCCACTGATTGGGGTGGCTGAGAGCACCATCACTGAAATTTCTGAGGGGGGAGGCATTAATAATCCCCATTCTGTCTCTGCAGCCCTTGCCCCCTTGTTATTTCCCTCTTTGTGTCTTAATTTGGCCCATTATTATTATTTTATAAAAGGGCCTTTTCTCCACCCCCTCCCTCTTGAAGACACTCCTTAGACCGATGGGAAAATGGCAAGGAATAATTATGAAAAACATCAGTGGAGAGAGGGCCATCTGAGAGGGATTAAAGGATTACAATTAAAACTCATTTTAGGGAGGTGATGTGACATTAGCGTTTTCATTCTTCCCCCCACCACCACCCCCCTTCCCCAAACACCCTCCAGGATATCTGGGTCTAAGTTGATTAAATGACAAACTCCAGCTCAGAGGGAAACAACAACAAATTAAAAACTGAGTAAAATGAAAAACAGCAACCCAAAAATGATTTACAAAATTAAGTGAAAATGAGGTCACTGAGAATTACTGAAAGTCTGGCTGCAGCTGGAAATGGGGTGGACAAAGCACCTGCCACTAATAGCAGGTTTCTGGTGGTGGGAGCATCTCCCCGCTGCCTGTTCCAGCAGCAGGTGAAGACGTCTGAGGTCTCTCCTCCGGGATATGAGTTGAGTGTTGGCTGGGCTGTGGCAGTGGCTGCTTGTGGTAAGGCTGGTGCTCCCTGCTGGGTTTGCCAGCCCTGTGCTCCATGAGGTGACGCAGGGCTTTGCTTTGGGAGCCGGGTGTGGACGTGGCGCTCGCTGAGCTCTCCCTCCATCAGCCTGCAGAGGATCTGCAGCCGGAGAGCCCAGGCCAGGAGGTGTCCCTGTGCCAAGGTGGTGCCAGGGCAGCAGGACCCTTGTGGCAGCCTCAGTGTGCCCCTTCCTGGTGTGGCTCCGTGGCCCATTTTCTCATCTCTTTCTGCAGCTCCTACTAGTGGCTGGAGCCAGTGAGCCCCTGCCCTGTGCAGCTTCCAGCCATTCCCAGCTCTGGGGTGTGCTCCGACTCTCCCTGAGCAAAGGTAAGCAGAGGGGGATGCCTGTGGCCCAGACACCTTCCCTCTCTTATCCTACCCATCGGGATGCCCATTCCACCTCTGCCACAGAGAATCCTGACAGGGCTCCCAAGGACAGGAACTACTTGTGGCAGTGTTGAAACTCAGTGCCATTGTAAACGAGGGGTGTTGGGAAAGGCAGTTCCTCGGAGCAGGAGCTGTGGGGAGCTGAAACTTCCGAATGGAAACACACAGCAAGCTGGGACTTTATTTTGCCGAGAAAACCAAATTCTAGGATGATTGCTGGCCATTTCAGCAAGGAGTTATGGAGCCCAGAGTGGGGGATTCCCCTTTATAAAACAAAAATATCTGTAATTCAAATTATTCAGGTGATGTGTACACCTAATCCAGTGCTGCCAGTCCTGTTTGAAGGGGGGATGACATGAAGATGTGGAGGCAGATGTGTGGCTCAGGCTCTGCAGCTCACTGTGCTTAGGAAGTTTTGGCTGCCAACACCTGATCTGTAGGGCCCTGAGAGCCTCAGTGGGACTGAGCCCACGTCCTGCCCTAAAAGCACAGGTCTCACTGCATGAACTCTGCCACCAAAATCTGCAAGCGCTTGGCCTGGGAATGCTTTCCCTCCCACGTGTGTGTTTTGGCCGTGCACGCAGCTTTGGGTGTGCAGGTCAGGAGCAGAGAGGAGCTTCTCTCTTCTGTATCCTCCTGTTTCTGCTGCCAAAGGGGGTCAGGCTCAAGCCCAGCCTCTCCCCTCTCGCCTCCATCCTGCAGCCTGGCATAGCTGGGCATCTCATCACGTGGCTGTGCACGTGGGCACGAGTGCTCGTCATGTGAGGTGCCATATCGTGTCTCATACTGGGAGGCAGGGAGAGATGAAAAAGCTTAACGGAAGGGAAACTCCCCCTTCCTCCCCCCCCCCCTCGATCCAGCCTATTTTCTTTCCTCTCCTTTTGTTTCTGATTTCCGGAACTATGCAGCGAAGCAAAGCGTGGGGAGAAAGAAAGAGGCTGAAGAGAGCTGGCATCTGGCAGGGAAAAGAACAAAATAGCAGAACAGGGCTTTGCTAGGCAGGAGCAGGGAAGGCAGGCAGATCTCAGGGCCCTCTGCCCTGTCAGCAGCGACTGCTTGGGAGCTGGGCAAGCCCCGGGAAAATTCACGGTCTAAACACGGAGCTGGTCCCAGGCAGGTACAAAGTGGCACAGATCTTACTGGTAACAGCAGTGGAGAGGTCAGTCCAGAGTCTGGACTCATGGACATCCTTCTTGCTCCCCCAGTTCACAATATCTGTTCTTTGATCTCTCTCTTGCCACAAGCTCCATTCCCATGAGCATCCCCAAGGCACCATGACCAACAGTGAATTCCCCAAGTCCATGCACTGCACCTCCTGCACAACGTCAGGAGGCTGGTGTGTGGTGACAAGGCCCCAGAAATGAGGAGGCCGAGGCAGAGGCCGTTCTCCCGTGGTCTTTTCTTTGAGGCTGAAATGATCAGTGTGGTGCAGTTCATCCTGTGATGTCCCTTTTACAGTCAGGGCTGGGAGATGCCTGAATATATTTTATTCCTGTTTTTTCCTCTGTCCCGGCCAGTACAGAAAGAGGTCTTTGCATACAGACCCAGTGTTAATTAGGTAAATTAATTAGGACCAAGATGCGGTGTTTTCCCCCTGAGGAGGAAATACAGTAAACTCCATTTTTGTGAGCTGTTTATTCAGCCAGGGGGGTCGAAGGAGAATAGCCATGTCAAAGAAGCTGCCATTTTCAAGGTCCTTGTGTCCCTTCTGCGCCGCCCTAGAAAGGGAACAAAACTCTGTTGACAGCAAAATCTCAGCAGGAGCCCCTGGGCTGAGGGGCACGGGGAAGCGAAGTGGAAAGGGTGCCAGGTTTCCGAGCGCCTGGAGGGAACAGGCTTTGGTCTCCAGTGTTTCAATGGGCCGGGGAAAGCAAATCAGCCCTTTCAAGGCCAATCACGCTGTTCTCGAAGGCACACACTGGAGACAATGCGCCGTTGGCAGCGGGGCGACAGGAAAGGACTGGGTGGCCATGGCAGGGGTGAGGGCAGCAGAGCTACCAGGGGCCAAGAGCTGGCAACTGCACTCCTGCTCCATCCATCCCACCTCCTCGGCGCGCTGTGAGAGGGGCTGGGATGCACTGGTGCACCAGGAACAGCTCATGGAGGGTGTTGGGGTGGGGAGATGGGGCACCCATGGGTGTTTCTCTCTATTTTGTGTTGTCTCGTCCCTCTCCACCAGCACAGTCACAGCTAGTGTGGTGAGGGAGCACTGAAGCACGGTGCAGCTCCCTGACCCTCTTCCCACCCCAGCTTTTGGTTTCACAGCTTTTAGTTCACTCCACCCTGAAAGCCAGTGACCAGGAGAGCCTGATCCCAGCCATGTACTTGCTCCAGTGTCTTTCTGGACACGGTGTGTTTCTGAGTGGATCAATGCGCTCCCCGAGACGCGCCGTGGGATGGGCGGGTTCGTGGCTGCGGTTGAGGTGTTTTCATGCCGGGTGCTGCTGTGTCTCCTGGAGAGGAGTAGGGCTGGGTTTGTCGGCTCCTTGGCAGCCTCTCCCAGCCCAGCGCTCTGCCCACAGCACCATCTCCCGTCGGCATCACGCTGCCTTGCAGGGGCAGTGCATCCTGGGAATTTCCTTCCCCAGTGCCAGAATACCTTCACCCCAAGTCCGAACGCGCGGATGATCTTCTGCCATCGTATTTAACCCCCCTCCCCATCCCTGACCGAAGCCAGGATGAAAGCAGTGGGGTTTTTTTCCTCTTTCTTTCTTTCTTTTTTTTTTTTTAATGGCGTTTCATTAGCTTCCAAATCAGACAGGCGAAACAATGGTGTTCTGTCAGCGATGGGCTTTCGTGCTGATTTCATCTCCTCTCTCATCCGTATGCAAACCAGCCTCCAGCAGGCTTTGGTCATGCCATGGAAACCGAGGTGCAGGCCCGGAATGGGGGTTCTCAGAGTGAGAAATCTCCTGTTCGCTTTTTCCCATTTGCATAATGCAACTTTTCTTCCCCCAGACACTGAGGCGCTTTGTTTATAGAGAGCCAAGAGAAAAGGGGATGCCGGGGACAGAGGAGGGACCGCGGGGAGGGGGGAAGTGCCCGGTGGGAGTGGGGAAGAGGAGGGCAGCGCTCGCAAAAGAAGAACATGCAGAGAAAAGCGCGGGGCGACTAGAAGGGAATATATATGAGGATGGGGACTGGGAAATGGGGCTGGGCCAGTTCCCCGTGATCCTGAGACCCGTGCGCTCCTTTGGCCTCTCTGTGCAAGCCGAAGGGTGTCGGGGGGACTTGGCGTGGCTGAGGATCCAGCTGGGAGCCTGGATCTGCGCTGAATTAAAGCCGGTTGTCATGATAATGCCCCCCAGAGGAAGCAGGAGCCTTTTCAAGCCCTGCATGAAATACCTCAAAGGGTTTTGTGCAAGAAGCTTCTAAGATCCTCAACTGGTGGAAACCGAAGGTTGTTTGGGGGAATAGTGACCCGCAGGGCTCACGGGAAGGAGGTGGCTGAGTGACAGCCAGCAGAGCGTGAGGGCCCGGTCCTGGGAGGTGGGGAGAGAAACTGGGGGGGATAAAATCATTCCCGGATTTATTCTCAGGGATGGGTGGGGCTGGGAGGGAGATTAACAACACAAGATTGTCGTCCGTTTCTCTCCCTTGAAACATGGCAAACTCCAAGGTGGCACAGGGGAGGTAGGAAGGTGAAGGAATTGGATAGTCCAGTCCCCACCAATGCCCCCCAGTTTTTTGGAGTCATTGGAAGCAAGTTACCCCCCACCTTGTACTTCTCTTTCTGCAAGCTGGTGATCTGCTGCTCTCTGCAAACCAGTTTGAGATCTACTAATGGCAAGGGCAGGGGCTGCTCCAACGAGTCTCTTCATTTCTGATGGCTACACCTCCTAAAAACAAACCTGGTTCTTGCTGGCTCTGTCCTGGGCGACAGGGTTTGATTTGTGAGTTGGATGGATGCACGATTAATAGTAATAATAACAATAATAGCAACGAAATGTATTAATCAGTGACGGATGACAGACATGAAACCTGCAATTAGAAGTATTTTAGGATATGTAAAAATCCCTGCAAATGATTTGCAAATGAGGTGCAGACAGTAAAGCAGGCGGCAATGGGGATATTTTTGGATTTTGCCTCAAAGTGGGGCTGCTTTTTTTTTAAGGTTCTTCAATGCAAGTTGGATGTACAGACGTGTGCTCCTGAGGGAAGGTCTCCTGTTGGTACTGCAAAATGTGGGACTGATGCTCCAAAGTGTGGGATGCTCCTCTAGGCCCCATGAAGTCCTGCAGGGCAGGGCCAGCAGAACTACAGGCAGGAGCCTCAGTGATTCATGGGCCTGCACGTGGAACTCACTCAGGTTTAGGTGGGAATTGTCCAAGCCTCACTTGTGCCATTTGCACTTCGGGGCTCTGGTTGCACACGGGACCAGACATTACCACATCCCTGCTAAAGAGCAGCTGGGATTCATCTTGGATGATCTACAGAATGTGAAATATTAAATCTCTACCAGTGAGCAGGAAAACTCTGCAGCCTGCTCCCGGCATCTGGTATGCTGGGACAGGAGGGAAAGTGGAGGGAAAATATTTGTGCTTTGGAGGATTCTGCAGTAACTCCACAGAGTCCCTTTAGCCAGCAGGGATGCCCCCTGGACATCCCTCTCAGGTGCACTGGTACCTCTGTGTAGCACAGCTCTGCATTGCTGACGTGCCACATGGAGCAGCTGGGATGCTGCTAATGCTCTGTAAAAGGGATGGGGATTTTGAGGCAGCTGATTTGGGGCTTTTCCTCATTGATTTTAGTCTGATTTCCACAGAAAATGAGATTTCTGCCATCACAGGGTGTGTCTGTCACTTCTCATCTCTCTCCCAGGAATTTCTGAAATAGGACAATTTCACCCCCATTTGGCTCAGTGTCAGTTTTGGATCCCCAGTTGGTGGGAACTGCTTTGGGTCTTCAGTTATATGTATTTTTCAGAACCTTATTTCTATTATTGGCTCCAAAAAGCAGTTTTTACTTCAACACCAGACTGGAGAAGAGCAGTGACCCTTCCCTTTGGACAGAGAGGGAGAGGGGTCTGTGTCATAGGGGCTTGCCAGGGTGTGAACTGCAAATGCCTTGGCCTAACGAGCTCTGTGGTTAATGAAGCATCAGAGCATTCCAGTCCAAGGTGACTTCAGCCCAAACAGAGTTTCTGAAGGAGCCTCACACATCTCTGCTCCTGCCCGTGTTGAGACAGAGCTGCTTGTGGACTCAGGCAGTTGCCTGTCCAAAGCCCATCCACAGTGGCATTGGGGCAGTGACAGGGGAGCAGAGGAAGGAGCAGGGTGTGATTGGAACATGACTTGGGTGTGAACTGCTTTGAAGGTGGCCCATGCCAGGACGGGAAGGGGCAGCGGGTCGGTCGCTGCCAGAGCAGGGAGAGGACTTCCCGGCATCACTTCCACTCTCACCCTCCCACCCTCCGGCCCGCTGGTCATGCCAATTTGTCACCAAGCTGGGATTTCAATTAAACCCCGAAAGAAGGGGTCAGGGGTTATGCAAACACGTTGGTAAAGGCCGCTCGCCTGGAGGGCTCTCCCGGGGCCGCTGGTGCCGGCCCCTCGCTTTACACAGTCCCGATTGACCCGGGCTGAGCCCGGCTTTGTTCCCTCTGCTCCATTCAAGAGGCAGTTTGTCAATAAAATTGACCTCTTGGCTCCCCGGGGGGGCTGCCACCTCCCTTTCCCAAGGGTTTGGCTGGAATAGAGCTAATGGTCCCTCTGTGGTCTTCACGCCCCTGGACAAGCCAAGGGTGAGGGCAGAGATGGGAGCAGAAGGCCACATGTTGCAGGCCCAGCAGCAATCACAGCAGCTTCTTCTGCCCATGGAGGTTTTTATTACCAGTCTCTGCCCTTTTGGCTTTTGCACCTGAGGGCAGTTTCCAGCTGGACCCCTTGGAAACACCAAGGCAAACACAGGGTTCTGTTCATCCTCTCCAGACCTTGTTCTCCTTCCAGGGCTGTCACTCTCACAGCCGCCTCCACGAGCATCCCTTGATGGTTTTCTGCTCCTCACCATCCAGGCTGGGTTGATGCAGGGACCTGAGGTCTCCTCCCAAAGAACTGAGCCGTGTTTTCCCTCCCTATTACACAGCCAACACCGATGCCCCACTCAGGGCAGAACCTCTCCCTACCAAGCCATGTGCCCACCAGCACATCCATCCACTGTGGGCATGATCCCACTTTTCAGGGAGGTGTGAAGCTTCCTGTTGGGCTTGGGTGGTGGGAGTGCATCAGCCCCTGCTCTGGTGCACTAATTGCACCGGGCAGAATTGCAAACAAGCAGTGCTTGAACCCACAAGCCTAAGGAGGCCATTTCAGCTGCGAGATAAATGGATATCAGGGAGCAAGTGGCAATTAGCGTGGGTAAAGAGCCCCTTAGTGACCGTCCCTTACATAACACCTTTGTTCCGGGCCCTTCACTTCATATTCAGTTTGTAAATAAACTTGACTCCCAGTTTTACTGGGGCCTTTATTCCCTCTTTATTTTATTTTATCATTCTTTGAACCCGGCGAAGAACGAGTCGATTGTTCGCCCCGGGGAGATGCAGCTCTCTGAGGCACTGCCCGACCTGGCGGTGCCCGCTCGCCCCAAAACGGGCACTGGCAGCTGCCCACGCCAGAGCCACCCACGCAGCCGCCACGCCAGCAATTTTAATTGCTTTGCCCCCGCCGATGGTGCCCGGAGGCTCATTATGCTGCTGGCCATGAATGAGGGCCTCAAATCGTGGCTCTGTAATTGCAGTGGGCTGAGGGCAGTGGGGGCTTTCATTGGGGGGTGGCTTGGCAGAGGGGCAGAGCTCTACCCCCAGTGTTTGGGGTCAGGGAGGGAGTCTGGGGAGCTCTGGATCAGTCCCAGTGCAGGGACCCATCTCTAATTTACGCCGCGTCCTCCCTGTCACCATCTAAACTGTGGGTCCTGGGAGGCTTTGTCTGCACCCACGGTGCTGCTGCCAGGCTGGCAGGGAGCAGAGGCTCCAAGGCATGGGGAGATGTGGATTTGGGGTGCCCGGTCCCAGGCTTTGGGCATGCTGTGATGAGCAGGGCCCAATGGCTCTCCTGCCTTTAACCTGCATACTCCAGCCTTTGCCAGGTCCTTTTCCAGAGGGCAAGAGCTTCTTGCAGAGTCATTGACATGTTTAGTACCACAATCAGTGGCTCTTCCTCCACCAGCCAGGCTCTCCTCTTGCTGCTGGTCCCTCAGACCGGTGCTGGTGATACTGGGCTGCACTGGGAAGCCGTCAGGCACAGCTCTTTGTTTGGTGCAGGGTTGGTCAGGCCCCTGCTCCTCTCCCGAGCCTTCCCTCTCCCATATGGTGCCCATTATTAGATGTGTGCACCAGCCTCGTCTGACAAGGAGCTTTACAGGTGTCGCTGGGATAACGATTCACACTCTGACGAAGGTGGGAAAGATGATTAGCTGGCTTTCTATCAAACAGCACACGGCATCAGCTGCTCCGGGGGGTGGGGAGGCAGTGGGGGCTGCGGATGTGTAAGGACATGTATGCCGGGAGCTCGGGGAGCCCAGGCTTTGTCCTGCTTCTAATTCCAATGGACTCCCGGGCACCTCTTTGTGTGCCTTAGTTTCCCCAGCTGTAGCGGGGGGATGTTGTTATTGCTTTGACTTGTAAAACACCCTTCGAGCAGCTGATTGAGCTCCTGCATTAGCAAGAGGTGAATTAGGCAGGTCTCTTGGCAGCTGGGCTGCCGCGGAGAGGGCAGGGGAGCTGTCAGAGCCGGGGCTCTCAGGGGACAGGGCTGGAAGTGGGGAAACATGAATTAAATGAACCCCTTGGACGCAGGCATGCGGTGCAGCGTGCCTGGAGCGTGTCCTGAAGGCTGTGAGAGCCCCGTGGTGTGGGGAAGGTTCCCTGGTGCCAGTGTGGCACGGGCAGGCGGATGTGTGCATGCCCTGTGCTGCCTGCGTCGTGTCTGTGGGATCTTGGGCTTTTCCTGCTGATGTATTTTAAAGACTCGTTCAGCAGACAGGTCCTGGCATCCCTGAGCCTGACACGGGCACACCACACACCCAACCCTGAGAGCTGGTGGAATTCCTTCCACTCTTTCCATATCCTGAATATTGTTGGAGAGAGAGACAAAACAGGAAAATAAGAATAGGATGAGCTTTTCTCGGCTGTCCTTTGCTTCGGTGCAGGGAAAGCTGTGCTGTCTCGCATTACATCCCCCCATGTCAGGCTGTGATCTGAGGGTGAGCCCTGCCTTGAAAAGTGACGGAGCAGAGACCTCCCCACGGGGCTGGGGAAACTGAGGCATGAGCGGCGTCTGGCACTCGAACCATCCCCCGAGGCAGGAGAGGTGTGAAGGTGCCCAAGCTCCCCGAGCCCCGCCGGGGTGCCACCATCACCCAGACGCTGCTGTGACCCTCCTGTGCCGGGCCGGGCCCCCGACGCCGTGGGCAGAGCCGGCGCTGCCTCTCCCCGAGCTCGCGGGATTATCTGCTTAGCTGCGCCATCTGTTCCTCAAACTGCCATCATTATGTTCAACTTGGGGAAGAAAACGGCCCCTACAGAGAAGCAATTTGTTCGCTGACTAAACCTTTCAGGCTCTCGCCGTCCCGGCTCCCCTCGGCCGCTGCACGGGCGAGTCCTGCGCTCGCTTAAACAACCCGCGGGGAGAGCGGCGGCCGCGGGCCGGGCGCGCTGGTAACACGGGCGTGGGGAGGGCGCAGGGCTCCCCTAATCCGATTACACAACATAACAGCCTTTCAGAGGGGCCGGGGGCCGGGCGAGCAGAGGAGGAGGGAGGTCCATTTCACACCCGACCCCGGCGTCCGGGGGTCTCGCAATGATCTCACTGGAGGGGCTTTTCTTCCCCGTCGCAGTGGGTTGCTTTTCAACTGCGCTGCGAGGAGATCAGAAAGGAGAAAGGGGCTGCCTGGGAAAGGGGAGGAGAGGGCTGGGAAGGAGGCGAGGTGGGAAGGGGTGGCGCGGGGCCGGGGTGAGCGCTGGGGGGACGGCTGGAGCCCCTTGCTGGGCACCAGCCCTCGTGCCGCTTCTCCTTCTCACACCCCACCCCTGCGACGTGGCACAGGGTGTGTGTCACAGGGGCATGGACGCGGGGACGTGTCCTCCCCTGCGGCCTGAACGTGAAGTGGAGCTGTGGTCCCTGCAGAAACCCTCAGTGCCTGCAGTGGCAGCAGAAACGGAGCCGGGTGACCCATTTCCACTGTGTTTTGCCACAGAATTTCAGTGGCACCAAAGCATTTAATGTGCTGATTTCACCAATTTTCTGTAATGAGCCACGAAAGTGGAAAGAAGTTAAAATGATGTTTTGACTTGTATCAAAGCAAGAAGTTTTGACTTTCTGCTGTGTTTTGTTATCACCTGCAAACAAATGCTTTTTTTTTTTTTTTTTTTTTTGCATCTTTGGTGCAGTCAGTTCAAGAAAACCTGTGTGCTTCAACAGCAGCAGATATCAGAACATGGTCCCACCTGTGGCCACTTTGGTTGGGTTGCAAAGCACTTACCCCAAACTTCACTGTGCTGGCCCTGCACCCTCTGCCCCTCCACGTGGGGTAGGGCTGTGACCCCCTCCCCAGGGATGGTGCTGGCAGCTGGGGACACTTGTGCCTGCGGGAACCCCCCATGGCGAGCGCTGGAGTCTGGTACAGGAGGTGTGAAAGCGTCTGCCGGTCGCCCCAGGCTTGTGGGAGATGGGACTCCAAGGTCTCCCCCCACCAGAGACCCCTGGCACAGCCACCATCACCCCACTGAGAGTCCTCTGGGGTTGTGCCCATGCTCCAGTTGCTGCAGGACCCTCTGTGGGTTTCCTTGAGCTGCCACAGTCCCAGGGTGCTCCAACCTGCTCCTGGGCAGGTCTGGGGGCTGCTGCCCATACCTGGGGCAGGCAGGTGAGGTGAGGGCATGTGGGGATGGCTGCAGTGGCCAGGGGAACATCCCTCTCCCAGTGGGGCCGAGGGCTTGGGGAGCACCTTGATTTGAGGAGGGGGGTCTTCCTTGGCCCCAGCCCCTGGCGCAAGGTGGTGAGAGATCAGGGGAAGGCAGGGGTCACTTCTGCGTGGGGACCCCGGTGTCACCCTGCTCCTGCCCCTGGGCACTGGCTGCTCTGGCTGTCCCACCCTCCAGTGGCCAAGGCACCCTGTTGGGTGGCTGGGACAACCCATGAAACCCACATCATGGGCAACAGTCTTTAGGATGCAGGGGGGCTGAGGGGCTTTTCTTTCTTCCCTGGAACCACACCTGAAGGAAACAGCCAGCAGAGAGGCTGTGGGAATTCACTGTCAAGTCCCAAAGCTACAAAAGATCTGAGGTTTTTAATTGTTGTGTGCAAAAGTGTCCATAGAAAGTCTTTGTTGCTTTCTGTGCAGCCTCCTGTGCCCCTTCTCCAACACCCCCCCATTTCCTTCATCCCTTCAGAGAGCAGCAGATGGGGAAACTGAGGCACAGAGCAGAGAGGGGAAGTGGCTGAGCCAAGCCTGAACACCCTGAGGTATCCCTGGAGAAAGCTGGCTCCCACAGAAACACCTGGATCACTGCAGCATCTCTTCACCCTGCAAAGGCCTGTGGGCACCTGGCTTCTCCCAAAATATTTGGGACCAGGAACTGGCTCTCACATGGGGATAAGGTGGCTGTCTCCAGAACAGGCTGCTGAGAAGTTTGGGCTGCCAAAAGTCATCTGGCACTGGCAACAGCAGAGAGTTCATCCTGGTGGTGCAGGACCTCACCGGGAACTTGGGATCATTACACCAAGGTGCTGATGCCCGGCTCCTTCCCACTTGTCCTGGGGTCACATCCTTCCTTGTCCACCTGCTCCTAGACAGAGACATGGAGAGGGGCAGAAATGGGCCCTGCTGGGGCAGATTGGGGTCGGATGGGGGCAGGAGGAAACGGCCTCAAGTTTCAGGGGAGGTTTAAACAGGATATTGGGGGAAAATCCTCATGGAAGGGGCTGTGCATCCCTGGCACAGGCAGCCCAGGGCACTGGTGGGGTCACCATCCCTGGAAAAATGGTGTGGATGGGGCACCTGGGGACATGGTTTGGTGGTGGCCTTGGCAGTGCTGTGGGAATGGTTGGACTCGGTGGTTTTAGAGGGCTTTTCTGACCCAAAGTCAGGCAGTGATTCTATGATTCCATGACCAGGGGCGTTTACTGCAGCTCCCCTGCCCAAAATGCTGCTGCAAGAGGAGGGAGGGTATGGGCTGCCTGAGTCCTGTAAACCTCTTTTTTTCCAGAAAATAGCGAGCTTTACCTCCCAGAGGACGGTGTTCTCCAGGTTTCCCTTGTCCGGGGGAGATCTCAGCGCCTTGGTTTTCAGGACGGCTCCTGAGGATGCCGAAAGCCGGGCGAGGGCGTCTGAGAGCCGGGCGGCCGCTGCCCGGGCTTCCCCTGACATCTAGTGGCAGCGCCGGGCTGGGCAGCGGGGAGCCCCGGGCACGGGGGGAGCCCCGGACCCGCGGGGACCGCGGCCCCGAGGGGAGCACGGCCCCGGGGGGAGCACGGCCCCGGGGGGAGTCCCAGCCCCGAGGGGAGCCACATTCCTGAGGGCAGAATGGCAGCGAGGGAGCCGTGGACAGCCACCACCCCGGAGGGAGCCTCGGCCCCGGGGGAGCCCCAGGCCTCGTGGGAGCCCCGGCCACGGAGGGTGCCCGATCTCGAGTGTAACCCTGGCCCCAGCGGGTTTGCTCAGCGCCGAGCACTTCTGGGCTCTGCCTGTCCCGTCCGATGGGGACGCTCTGCTTTGGGGCTGCTCCTGCTTTTTTCCCCCCTCCAAATCCACCAATTCCCCTGCCCCTCACACCCTCCACCCTGTCGCACCAGAGGCAAAACTCACCCGTGAGGCAGCCCCCGAGTGTGGCGAGCAGCAGGGTGAGGGGCAGGGCACAGAGCTGCCAGAACGCCTGGTCAGCGGCCGTCCGGCTGCCCTGGGCCACCAGCGGGAACACGAGCTCCAGCCTGCAAACCAGAGAGCTTTTTGGGGAGCTGGTTCTCCCAGGCTTGCACCTCTAAGGGGGTGCTGTAACAGAGGATGTGTGGAGCATTCCTGCTCTCAGGGGTCACGGTGGCCCCAGCTTGATGCACCAAGTCACCGGCACCCAATTCTGGCTCTTCTCACCTGTCACCGTAAGTGTCTGCGGTGGCCAGCAGTGTCAGCAGCATCCCCAGCAGGGCACCCAGTATCCCTGGAAGCCCATGGATATTGTGAACCCCACATGTGTCCTGGATCTTCAGCCTGGATTGCAGGACAGGCTGGGGAGAGCACAGAGAAGAGCTGGTGTTGGGAAGGAACTGGGGTTGCCCAGGGCTGGGCGCTGCAGCTCCGTGTTTGCAGGTTTGGGAGCTGCAGGTTGGTGATGCAGCTGCCCCCAAAGGTCCCCTGAGCTGGGACCGGTGTCCTCAGCTGTCCTGAGGTGACTCACCGTGAAGAATCTGAAGCCAAGTGGGCAGATCAGGCCGGCCAGAAACCCTGTGATGAGGGCCCCAAAGGGGGTGACCAACATCTCCCCAGCCATACCCATCACGGCAGCACCAGCCAAGGTGGCATCCTGGATCTGAACCTGATGGAGCAGGACACGGTCAGGGGAATTGGCTCCATGGAGCACACCAGGATGGGGCTGGGGGAGGTTGTCTTCCTTGGGGAACCTCAGAAAGCCTAACAGACATCCCCTCTTGCCCTGGGTGTGTTCACACTCACTGTCCCGTGTAGGACAGGACATGGGCAGTGTGTGAGACTTGGGTTTCTCCCAGGAGAGCACCTACCATCCGTGGGGTGCTCTCCTCATAGAGGACAGGAGACAGGATGAAGGTAGAGATGGTACTCGCCACCAGTGAGAAGTAGGTGTTGAGCACTGCCCAGGGCTCAGCATTGTCATGAACAGAGGTGGCTGAGGTAAAGCTGGGCCAGAAGATCCACAGGTAGATGGTTCCTGCAGGGAAGTGGCACAGGCAGATTTTGAAGCTGGAGTTGATCCCTTGTGGGAAAGAAATTCTTTGCTAGTGCCAAGAGCTTCAAGTGGCCAGAGCAAGGGTGGTTCAGGTTGGACATGGGGCAAAGCTTCTTCTAGGAGAGGGCAGTGCAGCCTCAGGACAGGTTCCTGGGGAGGGGACAGACCTCTGTCCTAAGTGGTTTGCAGGAACCTGCTGGTCAAAGCCACAGCCTCACTGTCCTGATATTGGTGATAGCCCTTCCACCACCAACCCTGTGACTCCAGTTTGTAGGATTTGAGCTCCGTACCAACCACAGCAAAAACATCCGCCTGGTGCCCCGTGTCCTGCTGGTCCTCCCTCTTTCGCTGGTCCATATGGGGCTGGTGCAAGATCCGTGAAACCATCAAGCCAAAGTAAGCCCCGAAGGTGTGGACGGTCAAGGAGCGCCCGCTGTCGCTTACCTGGTGAGTACAGAAAAGCACCGTGCAGGAACTGGGGATAAGGGATTTATCTCTACAGACAAGTCAGGACATGACATGAGGAGCCTAAACCCAGGGACACACCTTTGTGGTGCCCGCCCCCCTCCCAGCTGGTGACTCACCCCCATGAGGCTGAGCAGGATGTATTCATTGAGGTTGCAGAGGGTGACTTCCAGCAGGGCCAGCAGCAGCATCTGCACAGGGTTTACCCTGCCCAGAACAGCTCCGGTGGAGATCAGAACGGCTGCGGTGCAGAAATCGGCACTGACCATGCTGGGAAGGAGAGGGAAGGTGTGGGGCTGGACCTGGCACTGCTGGGAGGAGCGCAGGAGCTGGAGAGAGCAGGAATGGGGGGGCAGGAGCAGAGCCCACAGCCCAGACCCTGCGTCCCACCACCCCTGCGGGCTGAACAGGGAGCCTGAGCCTTGTGGTGTTGTGACAAAGGGACAGCTGGGCTGGGGGCAGGCAGGGGCCAGTGTGCCCCCCTAAATGCCTGGCTGTAGCCTTGGCAGTACTTACATGGCCCTTACTAGTGTGGCACTCAAACAACCCAGAGGCCTGGTTCTACTTGTCATCCAACTCCTTCTCCAAGGCAGAGCTGTGAGTTTTACAGAGGAGGGAGCCAGTGTGCCAGGGCTGGGCTGGGGTGAGTGTGTTCGGACAGCAGCAGCTCCCTCCTGCCTTACCTCTGAGCTCCCACGTAAATTTTGCCATTGAGGAAGAAGTACAAAAACCCCTGGATCAGTATGGCCCACTGGATGGCAAAGGACACGATGAGGATGCTGATGGCCACGCTGCCCGGCCCATAGCGGCCGAGGAAGGCCACCAGGAGCCCGAAGCCAAGGAGCACTTGGAGGTGGACATCCCGGAAACCTGGGGGAGGAGAGGCAGAGGGTGGGTCTGGAGGTGTTGAGGGCAGGCAGCCACCCTCCTGCCTGCTGGTCACCAAGAGGACTAGGACACCCCCTGCTCTAAAGGTTTGGGGGAGCGGAGGCTACAGCGCATGTGAACCAGCCTCACTCCACTGACATGTCTCTGGAACTGTGGTGGATCAGGCCTTGGATCTCCCTTGGAGATCTGTAGGAGAGAGTGGGAGCAGTTGTGGCTTGTGCTGGTGACAGGTAAAGCTGTCCCTGTCTGATGTGGCCCAGTCACCCCTTGCAGTCGCTCCTTGTCACCCTGTCTGCCACCATCCAGATATCTCAGTACACTCACAGGGTAGCCCAGGCACCTCCTGCAGTGGCTGACAGCCATCTGCACCCATTACACCAGTGTGAAGGTGGGTCTGAGATGTCAGCACCCCCCTCCAGGACCTTGTTGCTGCCCCCAAAAACACCACATCCTGCTTCATGGGATGAAGACAAAGGAAGGATGAACAGAAAAATGGGACCAGTCTGGTACTGTTTGGTGGCAAACTAGAGGATGGGGGACTAATTTAGCTTGAGCTAAATGCCCTTTGCACCTCTTGTGCCGACAGCTGTGTCCCGTCCTTCCCCGTGAGTCACTGCCTGGGTGGGGTTACTGGGCAGGCGAAACCGGGAGAACCTGCCCCTGTCCAGCGGCTCAGCTCCACCCCCTCCCTCAACCGGGGCATCCGGAGGCTCCTTTCACATCAGAAAGCCACGGTCAGCCCCTCATCCCTCAGCCGGGATGAGTTCCACAGCGTGCAGGAGGATACTCCCAGCAGGGCAGACCCCAGCCCCGTGTTGGGCCCTGTGGCAACACAAAGGGAGCTGAATCCTCTGTGGAAGGAGCTTGGTACAAGTCCCTCAGCACTGCAAAACCCAGCAGGGTGATGGGAAGCTTTGCAGACCCCAGGGCACATGGAGCAGCTGCCATACTCCCCACAGGAGATGGGAGTGTGATCCCAGGTTTATCGCTGCACCCAGTGAACCCCTCTGAACTCCAGCTGGTGAAATGCACGTCCTGGACCCAAATATCCCTGTTTTGGGGCTGGCTCTGTCCAAGCATGTGGGAAATCTTTGCGGTACATCTGCTTTCCACCCACTGCGCCCTCCTTGGTGGGATGCACTGGTACCCCAACCCTGCGGTGTGACGTTCCCCCTCTGTTTAACTGTGGAGTCCGGTCCAGAGCTGGATGCTGTGACAGGCTCTGCAGCCTGGACTGAGTGTGGTGACATCCTGTGCCACCCCCTCAGCAGCACCTGGGGACCACAGAGCCACTCTGCACCCGCGGGCACGGGGGTACTCACGGGGGTGCTGGAAACCCGAGTCCTGGTTTCTCCGGCTGCAGTTCAGCTGCGGGGAACAGAGGCTGGAGCTGCTCTCTGGGCTGTACCGGACAAAGGCAGCGAAGAGGAGGATGTTGAGGATTTGGAGGAGGAAGCACAGCCCGGAGAGCCGGAGCCTTGAGGCAGCTTTGTGCTCAGGCATGTCCGGGGGGCAGCCAGGGCAGGGGAAAGCCCTGCAAATGGGGGGACACGAGGAGAGCCACGCTGGGGCTGCAAACTCCGCCTGCCAAAGCCGCTGCCAGGTCCTGCCCTCGCCTCCCGCGCTTCCCACGGTTGGAAGAGGCTGCCGGGAGTGGGACGGCGCTGCCAACAGGAAACTCTGGGCTGGCTTCCCTGGCACGCCTCCAACCCGGCTTTGCCACACCGGGTGGCTCAGGCGGCTGTGCCGGGAAGTATGTGGGGTGTGTGGTATCAGTGGTATCAGTGTCCCTCCCTGCCGGGTCCAAGGGGGTCACAGGAGGACCTGAGGGGTGGCAGGAGCTGTGCTGGGGTCTGGATGTTCAGCATTAGAGAAACCTTATGGTTTTGGGGACTGGGTCAGGGAGAGGAGGTGGACTGACCTGCTGCAGAGGTGCTGGGCTTGACAAGGCTCAGCAAAGCTAGGGTCAAACTCCCTGTTCAGAGGGAAAAATGATGGTTCATGGGGGGCTTTGGGGAGGAGGTTCCCTGTGAGGGGAGGAGGAGAATCTACCCCTTGAAAAACAAGGGCAAGGAGCTGAATCAGGGGCTGTTGATAGAACCTGCACCAGGAACTGGGGGGGCCGAGCACAAGGATTTCCTTCAATTTTCTTTGACGGCTTCTGCTTTTACAGAGGGGTTTGTGATACACCGAGAGCCAGTGCAGATCCCAAAAAAGGAGAGTAAGAAAGAAGGACCCAAGAAGTAAAATACAGTGTGTGTTTGGGAAGTGACTTGAGTAACTCATTTCCACAGCGTTGGGCCAAACTATGATCTCAGATAAGCAGCGTCGAGCTGGGGTCATGCCCTGATGCCAGTGGGATGGGGAAAGGGGGTGAGTCACTTTTGTAGGCCCCTGCAAGTATCCTGTTTTGGGCTGTGGTTTTGTGAGAGCCAACGGCTGTAGCTGTTGCCTTCACTTGGGAAAAATGTGAGAAACTGTCGCTGGGACAGAGAGATTTCTGTGAACAATTTTTCCTGCACTCTGTAGGCCTTGCTTGCCATGGAAGTGTCAAGCGTGTGTTGTTTATACTTACAGACTGTGTGAAAATATGTGATGCTTATACTTGTTAGCTGGGTGTCTAATTATAAGGTTTGAGAACATAATATGTTTATAGAAAGAAAACCTTGAGAAACTGAAGATAATGAAACACCTGTGTGGTGGTTTGGTCTAGGCCTTCCTTGGTGACCAGTCTGTAACCAAGGAAGGGTCCAGATTTACCCAGTATTCCCTACGATTTTTACGTAAGCCAGATTATAAGAAGAAAGGAGGAGAGGCCTTCGCTCTCTTTCCTTCCGGCGGCTTGGAGGTGCAGGTTCCCTGCTGTTGAGTCTGCCGTGTTGGGGAGCGAGGCCTGGTGAGGCCTTGTCGACCTTGGGAGGCGGAGGTTGCCGGCGATCATCCCGGAGTGACTCTCGGTTGTCCCAAGGAGAGTGGTGGGATATTTTCTTTGCTAACTCTACTAGATCTCGGGCTACTGATTGGGATATATATATATATATATATATTTTATTTTGGTTTTGTTCCCTTTCCCTTCCCCCTTCCCCTTCCCTTGTGAAATTGTATATATTTTAAATTGTATATATTTGAATTGTAACATAAGTGTAAATATATTTATATATATCACTTTAGCTGTCTCTCTCGTTTCGGGTTTTCTTAGTTGGTTGTTTTTCTCCCTCTTCTCCCTGAGGTTTGGGGGGGGGGCTGGGACGGGACTTCTGGTGGTAAGGTTTGGAGACTTGGCAGGGAGCCAGCTTCAAACCATATCAACCTGCAAATTTAGTAAAACCCTAAAAGCAGATTAATTAGAAAGAGGTTTCTATGCCAAGGATGATTGCAGATCGCGTGGACAGAACATCAGGTCCAATGAACTGGGGACATGAGACGCGTGCACAGACTGAGCTATCCAATCACCTTATTGTAAGCATGTGTCCCAAACAAACTAAACTGTATAAAAGTTAACTGATTTAAATAATAAACTGACATATTGCCGACCATAATGGCCTGTGAGCATTATGTTCATGCCTCCCCATCGATAACTGGCGCCTGAACAGGGACGGGACATCCTCTTCGTCGAGTTCTGAGGGACGTAAGGCGAATAGAAGGACGTGGGAGAAGCAGCCGTTTACAGCGTGACCCCCGGCGCTACGGAACAAAGCCACGCGCATGGTGAAAAAGAAATCTTGCCCTGATCAGGTGAGTCGGCTGAAGAAAGGAGAGTCGGGGTTTGCTCTTTCAAAAGAAGAGGCAATGCAAACGCTCCTTTATTTTATTCTCTCTGAGAGAGATTCTAATTATGACGAAAAAGCTCTTAAAGAGTTACTAATCCCCACAGTTAAAGCTGCCTTTGAGGTGTCCATTTGGGACGCTATAAAGGAACAGTTAGGGGGAAAAATCACAAAAAGATTTGATGAAGCAGCTCACTATTTTACATTGTGGCAGCTGCTGACTGAAACAGAGCAATTTCTAAGGACTGAGAGGCAAGTTACAGCTCTAGCCTATGCTGCGTTAGCAAGCAGCGAAACTGAAAGCAAAGAGAGCGAGTCATTTTATCAGCTTTTATTCATTTTGTCAACGATTGTGCTGCCGGCGAGTTTCAAAGTGCAGGCTTCTGCCCGACCGTCAGCCAGCGGCCCCAGCAGCAGCTCATCCTTAGCCCCGGAGAATTCCAAAGTGCAGGACGTTAGGGAGGCCACTGCCAGCTGCGCCTTCCCTCGCGGCGAGCTCTCCACCGCCCCGCCCGCGCCGAGCCCCGGCCGAGAGTCCCGAGCTGACGGAGCCCCTCCGGCGCCACCCTGGCCAGGAGCTGCCGCCGCTGCCCCTGTGCCGCCCGTGCCCGCTGCCGCAAACCCGCGCCCTGCCAGTCCTGCCGCCGCTGCCCCTGTGCCGCCCGTGCCCCTGTGCCGCCCGTGCCCCTGTGCCGCCCCTGCCCCTGTGCCGCCCCTGCCCCTGTGCCGCCCGTGCCCCTGTGCCGCCCGTGCCCGCCGCCTGCCGCGACCCCGCCTTCGCCACAGCCCGCGCTGAGCGACCACCGTCGCACCCTGATGACATCATCACCGCGCGAC
>NW_020885019.1:121235-138564 GCF_003945725.1 Corapipo altera | reverse complement strand
GCAGATTAATTAGAAAGAGGTTTCTATGCCAAGGATGATTTCAGATCACGTGGACAGAACATCAGGTCCAATGAACTGGGGACATGAGATGCATGCACAGACTGAGCTATCCAATCACCTTATTGTAAGCATGTGTCCCAAACAAACTAAACTGTATAAAAGTTAACTGATTTAAATAATAAATTGACATATTGCCGACCATAATGGCCTGTGAGCATTATGTTCATGCCTCCCCATTGATAAGAAACACTCAACTTGTTTGTGGTACCGTGGAGCTGGGAATCAGCATCCTCCAGCCAAGGAGCCTGGGCTGCTGCTGGGAGGGATCAGGATCTGCTTCTGCAGCCGTGGGCATGGGAAGTGTGATGGAGGGAGATCACGGGGTCTCTGAAGAGCCATGGAGCCACCAGATAACTGTGGGGAGCTGCAGGGGAGGAGCTGCCAGTGCTGCTGTGGTTTAGCCTTCCTCTAAAGCCGTGGCCACCTTTTACTCATCAAAATGAGCCAACAGCTCTGACCATTCTGACCCGGGAGAAGCTCGTGGCCTTCCAGTTCAACCTGCTGGCATCGATGTTGATGCTGTTCCTTGAAGAGGGGCTGGGAGCAGTGGGGAGCAGGTGCAGGGCAAGGGCCCGGGGACCCAGTGCTTTCCCTGGTGCCTCTCCCTGGGAGGATTGTTTGCTGTGCCATGCCAGGATCACTGTGTCCTTTGGTGCCGGGGACAGTCGCTGCTTGTCCTGTGTTTCCCTTGAGAAGAGCTCCCTCCACCCTTGGAGACGGACCCTGGGGGAGGGAGAAGATGCGGGAGCCCAGAACACAGTCCCATTGTGTGCCCGTGGTTTGGTGCTGGCAGCATCCCGGCCCGCGGTGGCGACGGGGAAACCTCCCTGATGCCTTTTCACAGGGCAGCATAAGGCTGGTGGGGTGCAAGAATGGTGGGACCCCCCCTTGCACAGCCTGTGGGAGCCCCAAGGAGTGGGAACTTCTTCCCCTCCACTGGGGACTGGGGTGGGCATAAAATTACCCATTGCCCTGATGTGTGTGGGATCACAGAGCACTGTCCCAGCACTGGGGGCTGATGCCGAGCAGAGGCTTTGCAGGCCCAAGAGCTGCTGGAGCCCGGTGCAGAGCTGTATTTTTCCCTGAATTCCCAACACTGTGGCCTGCAGATAAAGGGATGTTTGTTAGCCGGGCACGCTGTGTTTTGCAGAGCAGAACAATAAAGAGAAAGACACTCACAATGGGAAATTGTGCTTCCTCCTCCCTGTGCGTTCCTCGGGGAGGTGTTGGAGGGGGAAAAAAAAGAGAAGAAAGCGGGAAGAGACGGTGACAGGGCAGGGAGTGCGGGCACAGCCGGCACCATGGGAGCAGGCAGCAAAGGCCCGTGGGGCCACGGGGCTACCGGGACACTGCCCGTCCCAGGACGGTGACAGGGCAGGGGCTGGGAGCACCCACTCGCCACCTCCCACATCCCCGTGTCCCTGTGCCACCTCTTCTGTGCAGGTTCGACCTTCCTGGAGCCCTCGGCCCCTCCATGGGCTGTATATGACGGAGACGGGACGCAGCAGGAGCTGGGGCATCACATGGGCTGGGGGCCTTGGATGGGAACAGTGGCTCCCCAAAGGACACACCTGGGGACGGTAAGACATGGGGCAGGGGTTGCTGGGAAGCAGGGTTGGCACAGTCTGTGGGCTTGATGTCCCCTTTACACAGTAAAAGTCAGTGAACCCACCACGGAACAGGGCCACCTCCTCTGGTCCCCATGGAAGCTGGGGGATGTCCCACTGCCTGTCCCTGACCCCTGCGCTCCCCCCAGGCACTGTCCTGCCCCCAGCTCTAAGGATGCACAGGCTGCTCCTGCTTGGCTGCTTCTGGCTCCTGACAGCACCCACAGTGTCCAGCATCTTCCAGAGGCCAACTGGGAGCCCAGGTAGGGAGCGGGGCCTGGGAGGAGGATGGGGGAACCCATTTAGGGAGCAGGACCTGAGGGGAAGACGGGGTACTGCTGTTTGGGGTCAGTGCTGGAGGGCAGAGATGATGCTGGGGGGTGTCCAGCTGGGACGGGGGCTGAGCTGTGCTTCCAGAGGATGCAGGAGAGGGGAAGAGGAGCCAGGAGAGAAACCACCAAATGCTTCTAAGGGTTGGAGGGCGCTCAGAGAGGTGTTGTAGGGGTGTTGGGGCCTCAGCAATGCTCCGTGGTGACCCTGTGCTGAGGCTGCCTGGGGGTGCCACAGCCCCCCCGCGCCTGCAGTACCTGCTGGAGCCCCTGCACTCCACGGTGCACACCCAGCGTGGGGCCACGGCCACCCTGCCCTGCGTCCTGCGCGCCCTGCCCCAGAACTACCGCGTCAAGTGGAGCAAGGTGGAGCCAGCCAACTACCGGGAGAGCATCATCATCATCACCAACGGGCTGTACCACAAGAACTACGGGCCGCTGAGCCCGCGGGTGCACCTGCGGCACAGCCACCGCTACGACGCCTCGCTCACCATCACCGACGTGGCTCTGGAGGACGAGGGGCGCTACCGCTGCCAGCTGGTCAACGGGCTGGACGATGAGAGCGTCTCGCTCACGCTGCACCTCGAAGGTGAGCTTGGGCTCCCCCACCCTGGGGGATGCAGCAGGAGACTGAGACCCAATCCAGATAGGGACTCTGGGCTGGACTGGAGGTCTGGTGGGTTCAATCCCTGTATGGGCCATTCAGTTAAGAGTTGGACTTGATGATCCGTGTGGGTCCTTTCCAGCTCAGAATGTTCTGTAACTCCTGTCTGCTGTAACTCCTGTCTGTGACTGGCTGCCTCCAGCCCTTGTTGCACCTCCTCAGCCTTATCTTCATCACTGAATCGCTGGGGATATTAAGTCAAAGCCTCCTCAGGGAGAGCAACTCCCTCACCCTGTCCCTGCCCCTCCAGGCGTCGTCTTCCCTTACCAACCCAGCAATGGGCGCTACAAGTTCAACTACCACGAAGCCAAGCGAGCCTGTGAGCAGCAGGACTCCCGCCTCGCCACCTACCAGCAGCTGTACAAAGGTGAAGCACTCAAAAAAAGACTCTTCTTCAGCCCAAAAATATACCTGGCTGGGCATGGGGAGGAGGAAAGTGCTGGTGCTGAGCTGCCTCTTGCCCCACAGCCTGGACAGAGGGTCTGGACTGGTGCAATGCTGGCTGGATCCTCGATGGGACCGTCCACTATCCCATCATCAACTCGCGGGAGCCTTGCGGTGGCCGCCTCCTCCTGCCCGGTGTCCGGACCTACGGGGCCAAGGACAAGCAGAAGGACCGATTTGATGCTTTCTGCTTTACCTCTGCTCTTCAAGGTAGTGCTGGGGTCCCCTGTCCCTCCCACAGAGCCCTGATGCCCCCCAAAATTAGTACCAGGTCCAGGGGGTTTTTCCCAGGGCATCGTGGCAGCCGCTCACCCGCAGTGTCCCCATCCATCCGTCCATCCCCAAGGCCAGGTCTACTTCATCCGGGGCCACCTGAACTTCAAGGAGGCCGGGCAGGCGTGTCGCAACCATGGGGCTACCATGGCCAAGGTGGGGCAGCTCTACTCGGCCTGGAAGTTCTCCCAGCTGGATCGCTGCGACGGGGGGTGGCTGGCGGACGGCAGCGTGCGCTACCCCATCACCACCCCCCGCCAGCGCTGCGGGGGGCTGCCGGACCCCGGCGTCCGCAGCTTCGGCTTCCCCAGCAAGGAGATGAGGACCTACGGCACCTACTGCTTCGTGGGGAAGTAGGGAACGCCGGGAGGAGAGGTGGGCTGAGCAGAGGGGGTGGTGGCGGGACACCAGCCCTCGTCACCCGGGCAGAGAGTTTGAGGTGGGGTATGAGGGGATGGTCTCTCAGCGATTTTGGGTGGTTCATGCATCATCTGGAGAAGAAATGGAGCTGGATTTAGGTGCTCAGTGCATGCTCTCATGGAGCTGCTCCCCACACCCCAGCCTGCTGCAGGACTTGTGGGCTGTTCAAGGCTTGCTGGAGAAGCCAGACCCATTGCTGGGCCAGGAAGGGGGTCTAATCCATCCCCCCCAGCAGGCAGCACAGACTCCCCATTCCCCAGCTCCCATGAATCCCTCACCCCATCCTCGCTCCCTGCAGCCATGAGGACTCTCTCTGGTGTGAGCACAGAGGACTTGGGCTGGGCATTAACGAGCGTGACTAATGGCGTGTCGCCTTCTCAATTAATAAAGCAACAGCAAAGCTGCACAGCAAAGCCACACTCCTGCCTGGCTCCTTCCCCTGGGACCATCTGGGCCTCTCCACAAGGGGAATTTGACAGGGACTTTCCATCTCTGATGCCCTGTCCAGGGGTTATCTGTGTTCCAGGCTCCGGGGGTTTCCGGGTGTTGCTGTTTGATACAGCCCAGGAGAGCTATAAAAAGCTGTGGAACTGGCACAGTGTGGGGGGATTAACAGCCTGGGGAGATGCTGGCATCCCCTGGCACCTGTCTCGTGTGTTTGCTGGTAGCAACATCCCAGTTCAAGCCCTGACCAGTGCCCAGTGTCACTGGGATGTGGGGGCACTTTGGTCTGTGCCTCGCTGCTTCTGTGCCCAGGCTCTCAGTCTGCTGGTGGAGGCTGACACGGTCTCTATTTTGGGACTGTACAGCCCTGCCTGTCCCACCCTGTGCCTGACCCCCCACACCAAATGACGAGGCCACCACTCTGCACCATCTGTTTACTGGTTTTAATACCCACAGGAGCACAGAGAGGGGGTTTGGGCAACACGTACACAACTCCAAGCCTGTGGTGGTGACTTCTGCCTTTCCTGGGAAGTGCAGAAGCACCTCCACACCCAGGAGGGTGCTGAGCTGCAGCAGAGCTTGGATGTCCCCATGTCACCCCCCACCAGGGTGTCACAGGATGAGAACCCTTGGGGCAGAGGTGGGAGAAAGAGGCTGAAGGTGACACTGGCATGTCACTGCCATCCCCTGCCCATGGTGTCCCCCTTGATTTCAATTCTGTTGTGACTGCGGGAACAAAACTCCCGTTGTGCTGCATTTCGGGTCACTGACGGTTCCTTTGGAGGGGGTCTTTAGTTATTGGGATTTCTTTGTACAGATATAAAACAAACAAGGAGGCAAACACCCAACAGTGAGGTTTCACCCCACGCCGGTGCCTGCGCCGGTGTCCCAGTGCTGTCCCCATCCCCATGAGCTCCAGGGCCTGGGCAGGCGGTGGCTGCTGCCCCGGGGACTCATTCAGTTGTCACGGGGCTGAGCCAGGCCTGGGGGGACACAAGAAGGCCCAGGTGAAGGGAAGGCCAGGCCAGCAGACACCGGGGGAATTGGGGGGGGGGCCTGGAGCTCACCGGGGCGACAGGCCAGCTGGGGCGGCTCCCACGTGCCGTCCTCGCGGCAGCGGATGACGGGCGAGCGGCGCGGGACGAGGCCGTGCCGGCACTGGTACCGCGCCGTGGAGCCGATCTCGTAGCGCTGCTTTGGTTTGCCAAAGGCGCGGGCGTTGGTGAGGGCGGGGGGGGGCCCGCACTGCACTGCAAGGGGGGGTCGGGGTCACTGCAGCCAGCGGGGAGGGACAGCCCCTCCCAGCCTGGAGCAAACCACTGCCCCATAAACCCCAAACGGGCCAAGGGGCCCACGCACAGGAGCTGTTTGCCCGCTGTGGGGATGGTGGGGAACCCCCTCTTTGGGGGTTGCGGAGGGGCACGGCCCCAGCCCGGGGTGGGGGAGGCACGGCTTACCCAGCCCCATTTTGCAGGTGTAGGAGAGGTGGTAGTTGCAGGGCACGTCGCTCCACTGGCCCCCGTCGTGCCACACGATGACCACGCAGTTCTCACCGGAGAGGAAGTAGCTGTCGGGCTGCCCGGGGTGCCAGTTCTCATAGAGCTGGGGGGACAGGCATGACAGGGTGCACAGGGCACCCCAGCACACCCTTTAAGTGTGTGTGGGGGGGTTCCTGCACCAGCACACACCCATCTGCAGCCTCCTGGCTGTGACATCCCCCTCAGGAACAAGGTACCACCTCCATGCCCCTTGGCATGGCCTTGGCACCCCAAATCCCGGGGTCTGGCTTCCCTGAGGATGCTCAGCCCTGCAGAGGGGCTTCAAATCCTGGCCCCAGGGTTGGACCCCAGTGCTGGAGAAGGATGACAAGATGCCAGGCAGGGTGAGGAGACACGAGGGCACACAAGGGCTTACCAGGCCAGACTTACCAAGGGGCTCCCGTCAGACCACTGGAAATCCCCCTCGATGGTCCGGTCGTTCAAGCCGATCCATTGATATTCCCTGTACTGGTCTGGGGGGCAAGGGGTGAGCTGGAGGTGGGAACACACCCAGGCAGCCCAGCACCACCTGGCAGGAGGGGGCTGAAGGGTACTGGAGGCTGAATTTGGGGTCTGGGGATGAGTGCGGGGAAGCAGAGGTGTCCCTCCCCCTGCAGCGGGAGGGTGATGGGAGATATGGGGACAAGGGGAGCCCCGAAACGGACACAGCGGGACCCCTCGGCCCACACCCCGGAGCGGCGGGGCTGGGCTGGCCGGGAGAGGGCGGCATTGCCCCGGGACCCCGCCGGTCCCTGCCTGTCCCCACATGTCCCTGCCGGCACCCGCCTGTCCCTGCCGATCCCTTTCTGTTCCTGCAGGTCTCCACCTGGCCCTGCAGGTCCTCACCTGTTCTTGCCAGTCCCTGCTTGTTCCTGAATGTCCCTACCTGTCCCTGCCTGTCCCCACCTGTCCCTGCAGGTCCCCACCTGGCTCTGCCTGTCACTACTTGTCCCTGCAGCTCTCTGCCTGCCTTTGCCTGTCCTTGCAGGTCCCCACCTGGCTCTGCTGGTCCCTTTTCTGGTCTGACCAGTCCCTGCCTGGCCCTGCAGCCCCTTGCCTGTCCATACCTGTTGCCACCTGTCCCTGCAGCTCTCTGCGAGTTCTCTCCCTGCCCTTCTCCTCCTTCACCCTCAAGTCCCTCCAGGCCTCTTTACTCTCTGTCCCATCCCCACCACTCTTGTCCCTGCTCTGTCTCCCTCTGCCTTCCCCCCTGTCCCTCCACAGCTGCTTTCAGGCGGGTTATTGCTTTGCCTTCAAATTTACTTGCATATGTCCAACCCTCTGCTGATCTGTCCACTTGTCATTGGAACACAGAATTGTTTAGGTTGGAAAAGTTCTCCAAGACCACCAAGTGCAACCATTCCCCAGCACTGCCAAGGCCACTACTAATCCGTGTCCCCAGGTGCCACATCCACATGTCTGTTAAATCCCTCCAGGGCTGGACAGCCTGTGCCAGTGCCTGACCACCCTTCCATGAAGAAGTTTTCCCAATGTCCAACCTAAACCTCTCCTGGTGCAATTGAGGCCATTTCCTCTTGTCCTGTCACTTGTTACCTGGGAGAAGAGCCTGACCCCCACTCGGCTCTCACCTTCTGCCAGGGAGTTGGAGAGAGTGAGAAGGTCCCCTGTGAACCTCCTTTCCTCCAGGCTGAGTCCCCCCAACTCCCTCAGCTGCTCCTGGTGCTCCAGACCCTTCCCCAGCTCCATTCCCCTTCTGTGCTCACACTCCAGCCCCTCAATGTCTTTCTTGTCACCAGGGGCCCAAGACTGAGCCTATCTGCTCCCATGTCTCTCCATGTTACTGTCCATCTTCTCCCATGTCTATCCATGTATCTGTCTACCTGTCCATCCACCCACCCATCAGATCTGAAGGGCCAGGCTCTGTCTCAGCTCTTTGCTACTTTTTTGGCTTAAGTTTTAAAACTTGCGGCCCAGGACTGAGGGTCGTTGGGCAGCGGTCCAGGGGGGTGCAGCAGGGTCTGGGGTGACATCACGTACCATTAATGAAGTCCTGCTCTTCAGGGGTCAGGATGGTGGCAAGATGTCCCCCGTAATGTCTGCACTGGGTCTCCGCGTCCTCCCAGCTCCTCCGGGTGGAGAAGTGCTTGTAACAGGCTCCCTGGAAGCTGTCCCAGCCGGGGCTGCACCTCCTCAGCGCTGAGCCCCGGCAGGGAGCAAGGAGGGAGAGAGGAGAGGGTCAGGGTGATGGAGCCCGACTCACCCCGGACTCCTGGTTTCCCCACTTTTATGTCTCCTGAGCTGCTGCTTCAGCAGCTGAGACGGCAGCAGGACCTGGACAGGGGCAACCCGGTGTGGCCACAGTGGGACCTGGGGGACTCACGTCTTTCACAGCTGCTGCCTCCGTAGCCGGGCAGGCACAGGCAGGTGAGGTGGGTGTCGTCCTCTGTGCAGGTCCCTCCATTCAGGCAGGGGTTGGGGACACAGCCACCTGCAAGGCACACGCAGCCGTCCTCACCGCAGGGGCTCGGGGACCTTGTCAGTGCCCAGCATCGCCAGAGCCTCATCCCTGCATGTCCCACAGCCACCAGGTCTCTGAGCTGGCCCCTAGGACCAGCCAGTGTGGAGCAGGTGAAGGACTCGGGTGCATGGTGACGTGCCCAGAGCCGTCCCACGCTGCCCTTTATCCGTGGGATGGACCCAGCTCAGCTGCCCTGGCCCAGAGCTGGCTGGACCTGTGGCTTTGGCCTCCCCTCTCAGGGCACAGGGACATGAGCTGGATGCTCTCATCCTCCACATCAGTGATCTGGCTGCCATGCCAGCCCCTGGCCCGCTCCTGCTGCCCGGGCACAGCTCCTGCTTTCCCCTGGAGTGACGCAGCAGTTGTACTTTGGGAGGGGAGCACACAAAGGATAAACCCTTCGGCACATCCCGGCTGCACGTCCTCAGCCTGGCAGCAAGGTGAGCCACACGCCTTCCCCTCTGGTGTCACCTTCAGCCTGGCCAGGGCTGATAACTCAGCCGGCGCTGTCCCCAGCCCGCGTGTCCCCAGCAGCTCGTTACGGTCATTAATGCACCCGGAGCACATTCTGTGCTTCCAGCCCAGCTCAAGAGTGTGATGAAGGGCTGCTGCCAGCACCAGCCGAGCAAGGACTGAAAGTCCTTGGCCTCCTTCATCCTAATGGTGCCCCATTTCATGGGCCTTGGCTCAGTGGAGACGTGACAAGGGTGATGCTGTCACCCTCACCCATCCCCAGGCACCATCACCTCCCCACAAGGTGCCAGCAGCTCACTCGGGACATCCAGCTCGTCCCCAGCAGACCGAGGAACGGAGAGGAATGGGCAATTTAGGGCCCTAACATCACATGGACGGCTCTTCCTGGGCTGGCATCTCTCCTTGCCAGGGCAAGGGCAACCACCCCACAAGGTCTTGCCACCCTCCGTGGAGCCTCCTTCATGCCACAGGACCAGGCAGGGCACTGCCAGAGCAGGGGGGAAGGGACCTCACATGGTACCCTCTGCTGCAGCTGCCCTTGCAGGGAACAGGGGGGTTGGGTCTTGGCTGCTGTGCACTGCATTGGAGCTGGGAGCATCCCTTGGGGGAGGGGGGGGGCAGAGGGTGGGTCTGGGTGGGTGACACCCACCTGCAGCAGTTCATGCACCCACCACTCACCCATCTCAACCCTCCTGTGGGGGGACCAGGGATGGGGTGAGGGGGAAACTGCCCCCTGGGGGGACTGCAGCAATTTTGGGGTGCTTGGTCACCAAAGACAGGGTTCTCTTGGTGGGGCTCTGCACCCCACGACCCATCGGTGCCCCCATGTTTCCCCCTGCTCATGCCATGCAGCCCTTGCCCCTCCTCCCAGGGCAGCGTGGGGTGACCCAGCCCCAAGGGGGCCACATGGAGCATGCAAAGCAGCCATACCCCCCAGACCTCATGGGGGGTCCCATCCACCCCATTCCGAGGGACTCACGGGGCCAGAGGGTGGGGGATTAGTTCGTCAGTGGGAGAGGCGCGTGGGCAGCAGGCGCAAGGACGAAGGGAAGAGCTCGCCGAGATGCTTGTTCTAGAAAGCTTTTAATTCCCTTTATTAGTACCACGGTTAGTCAGAGCAGGGGCTGGGGCTGCCTTTTGCTTATTGGGCTTTTTCATGGAAACAGTCATTAAAACACTTCACAGAAGTAGAAGAGATTTAAGTGCATGCAGACCTCGGACCAATTTGTTTGACAAATATGTGCTTCTCCAGACCTGTAACCTTCCCTTACCCAGCTGAGGAGGAGAGAGAGAGAGAGACAGACGGACGGACAGACAGAGGGAAGCACAGCGTGAAGGAAAGGTGTTGACTTTCTCTATTGCCAAAGAGCAGCCAAGAGGGCTGCCCCGAGGGCGAGGGTGGCACGGCGGGGACCCCCGGTCGAGCTGGCGCCTGCCCCGACGCTGGCCCGCTCCGTGGGGAGGGCGGGCAGGGGCACAGCCGTGCTGGGGGCCGGGTCTCCCAACGGGGTCCCCGCCAGGGTCACCCCTGAGCTGCCAGTACGGGGAGAGGTGAGGCCATCCCTGCGGGTCCCACCTGGTTCTCCAGGAACGGCTGCAAGGAAACCCTCCACGGTTGCAACGGAGGGAGCAGGTTGCTCTTCCTCCTCCTCCTCCTCCTCCTCCTCCCGGGAAGGTGCAGCAGGCATCCCGCGGTCAGCGCCCGGGGGTCGCGGCTCAGCCTCCTCTCCTTCCAGGGCTGGGGCGCGGCTGCCGCCGGGCACCGCCGTTGCCTCCGCTGCGGGGACGGTGCTCCCGTCCCCCGGGGCCGCAGGCGAGGGGAACCACGGGGCCCCTGACAGCTCCTCTCCCTCCTCCTGCGGCTGCGAGGGTGCAGCGGGCAGCGGGGAAGCCCCGAGGCTTTCGACCACGTCTCCGGAGAGCTCGGCGTCTTCAGCGGCGGGGACGGGGCTGCTCGTCCCGCCGGGCTTGTGGCGCTCTGTCGAGGTGGCAGAAGCGGCACCGGTTGGCGATGGCACACGGTGCCCAGGTGCCCCAGGGCTGGCAGTGTGGGCCGGCCGCCCCATGGAGTCCCGCGGGCGGTCGGGGCGGTGTGCGGGGCCGGCAGGGCTGGGCGGCCGGGGAAAGCCCTCAGGAGGCTCCGTGTCACCTGCTGGGACAGCGGTGGGTCCCTCTGCGCCCAGCCGCGGGGCCACGGAGAGTGTCTCTGTGCCGGGGGCTCCGTCCGGCTCCAGGCTGGGGTCTCGCCCTCCGCCCGGGCTCTCCGCCGATGTGCTGCCAGGGCCCCTGCCCGGCGCTGCTCCCTGTTCTTCCTCTGCAAAGGGCAAGGCAGAAAGGCAGTGAGACGCCTGCGCCGGGAGCCAGCCAGACCAAGGGGCCGCGGGCTCCGGCATCTCCCGCCAGCTGCCGACCCTCCCCCGGTGGGCAGAGCCGGGGGGGCGATGCCAGCACAAAGGTGCGCGGGGAGATGGAAGCGGCCCCGAGCCCGTGTGACACTGTCTCCTCTGAACCGGCACGGCTGACAGCTCTGGTTTGACCACTGCCAAGCCCAGCCCTGGCTTGTCTGTGGCAGGGGCCATGCTCAGCCCCTCACCGCTGTGCCTGGCCTCCCTTCCCTCCAGCTGCCAGAGCCCTTGTCCAGCTCCTTGCTCTGCTAAACTACAGTCCAGCACCGACCCTGCACGCTGGACTGTGGCTGAGGGAGGAACACAACAGATGTCCCCACGCCAGTGCACAGCCCTACACCAAGACACCAGTGCACCAGCCATGGGGGCTCCCTCCGCAGGAGGGACAGGGACAGCAGGGGTGACCTGGGCACCCACCGGTGCCTCCAACCTCTCCTTGCAATCCTGGTGCCTCTGTGCCTGCTGTTCCTCTCTGTGTCCCAGCCCTGGCACGGCCACAGCAGCTGCTCAACCTACCAGTGTGGGACAGTCTGTGCCTGGCCACGGTGGCTGTCCCACTGTCCCTGTCCCCCCGTCCTCCTCCACAGGGCGTGGGCTCCCCAGCTTTGCACCACAGCTAAGTGGGACACCTGCCTCGGGGATGGCTGGGGCCGTGGGGAAAGGGGAGGCAGGGGGGGGTGACCTGAGGACACGGAGGTATCTAGTGGGGGGTGCCGGGCCCCTGGCCCTGGTGTGTCTTCGGGGGACGGGCTCGGCTTTTCCAGCTCAGCGTCCTCAAAGAAAGGGACGGCGTAAATAGCCCCTCGCGACTCAAGCTCCACTGGTGCTCTGGGCAGCTGCAGCTCCTCCAGCTTTTCTGCCACTGTGACAATCTCCTGGAGGAGATTCTCCTCGGGCTCTTGGGCTTGGTATTTTCCTGCAGCCTCAGGGAAAGAGTTTGTCCCTTCTGTGGGCAGAAAGAAAGTGGGATATTACTGCCCTGTCCTGGCCCAGTGGCAGGCAGAGATGCCCTCGCCCCACAGTGGGGCTGGAGTCCTGGCACCCCTGCAGGGACTCAGCTGTCATTGACCTCCCCTTCCCCACCTAAAGAGGGTCAGCACGGGGCAGGATCAGGCCCTCCCAGTTGCTGTTGGAGCCAGAAGAGCCAACAGCCCCAGTGGGAGCTGTGGGGCTTGGCAGCACGTAGGGGGGTCAGATCCTTAACCCTGCATTCCCCTCTTGGGAAGGATCCTTCTCCACACCTCCACCCCCACCCCGGGGAGAGCAGACATGCACGGGGAGTTAGTGTGTTACAGGGGGCTTGGATTCACGGGACGGGTCCATCCTGCCTAACCCATCCTGCCTAACCCTGCTGAGAGGTGGGGAATCTGAGGCACGGAGATGTGCAGCATCCAGCCGATCCGGGGGCAGTGTCCCCGTACTGCCCCGAGGGGATACACGGAGAGGTGGGATCGAGCAGGAGGAGTGGAGAAGCAGCTCTTCCTCCCTCCATGCCCATTATCCCTGCAGCTCATCACCTGCGGGGCTCCCCGGCGGTGCAGGCAGTGCTGTGCCGCTGCCCATGGGTCTCCTCCCTGCCCACCGTGGGAGGTATTGCCCCAAACCAGCCTGGCAGGCTGTGTTCCACAGCCCCCAGGACCCAGCAGTGCCCCCCAGGCCAGCAGTTGTGCTCACAGAGCTCACACAGACCGACGGTGCCACACAGGACATCCCTGTTCCATCACGATCTAGTGGCGCGCAGTACTGAGGACATGCAGGGCATCCCTGCTCTGTCGTGACATATCAGCATGCACTGCTGAGACCACGCAGAGCACCCCTCCTCTACAGAGAGCTATCAGCATGCAGGATCAGGACCATGCAGGTTATCCCTCCCCGGTCACGACATGCAGCGTGGAGACCATGCAAGACATCCCTATCCTACCGCGGTAAGTCGAGATGGCACAAAACACCCCTGCCCGCCCTATCGCGATAGCGCAGCACGCGGCACAGAGAACATGCAGGGATCCCGACGCGATCCCGACCCTGCAGGACAGCCCGTCTCTGCTACACGCAGCTCGGGTGGCCTGGGGGTGGCACCTCGCACCCGCCGGGCACCTGAAAACCCTGACAGCGGCTTCCCGAGGCCTCCCGCCGGTCCCTGCCCAGGAGCACCCGCGGGCCGCGGGGTAGTGCCCCTCTTTACCTCGGAAACAGTACGCATCGTATCTGCTCTGGGCATCGGGGAATCCCGTCTGGTTGCGGAAGAGGAAGATGGTTTTGACACCCGGCAGGGCTCCGCCGCAGCGCTCCCGGGGGGTGACGATGGGGTAGCGGACGCTGCCGTCGGCCAGCCAGCCGGGGCTGCAGGCGTCCAGCCCCGCGTTCCAGGCTGCGTAGAGCTGCCCCGGGCTCGCCAGCTCCGCGCCCAGCGCTCGGCAGCGCTCCACCGCCTCCTCCAGCGTGAACCTGGCTGGGGCCGTCTCCAAAAAGATCTCCCCTGCGAAGAGAGGAAGGAGACGGGGCGTCAGAGCTGGGGAGGGGGGCAGGGGCTGCGAGAGCACCCTCACCTCCTCTGCTCTCCGCACGACCCCAGGAGCTGGCGTGGAGGTGGGGACACCAGTGTGTGGAGGCACACCAGGGGCTGGAGGAGCCTGCCTATATCCCTGCCTTCCTTCTTGCCTTCCTCCCTGCCTGCATCCCTGTCTTCTTCCCTGCCTGCATCCCTGCCTCCTGTTTCCCTGCACACGCACGTGGCAACTACAGTGCAGGCGTGGCTGGAGCTCTTGTGCCACATGGGATTCCTGCCCTTGCAAACAGAGCTGAGACTTTGAAGCATCCATGAACCACGAACGGGGACCACAGACGAGCAGGTCTTCACCCTGCACAGCACAATCCACAAGCAGGACATTTCTAAGGGGGATCTGCAAGCCCAGTGGATACTGTGGTGGGGCTTCACACTGAATAGTTCTGGGCACATCACATGTCGGCCCCCACAACCACACTGATCTCCCTGTGTCCCAGCACATCGTGCCCTGCACACAGGCAACCTGTCCCTTGTCCCTGCCACCCTGCCTGGCGTCACCCCAACCAACCCCACAACAGCTGCTGCCACCAGTGGGGAGCCCCATCAGGGCCCAAAGGAGGGACTGGCCACTCCCCACACACACGGTTGGGTGGGATCTGCAGCACCACAGCACATGCAAAGCATGGTATGAGCATAACCAAACCCCAAACCACCTCACAGTGTTACCCATGCTCTGCTGCCAAACCAGGGCAGATCACTGTGGGCACACTCCAGCCCAGGCACTGCTTGCTTCAAGGGAGAGAGCCCCCCCATCCTCCCAAACCGAACCACAATGCTTTAGGAAGCAGTACAGCAAGTCCCCACAGCCTGGAGCCAGAGCCTGAGGTTCAGGGCAGCTTTTTCCTTGGATTCACAACTGGTTACAGGGGCGAGTTAGTGTGGTAGCAAAAGCAGAGGAGGGCAAAAGGGGACTGGTGGCACCGCAGGCACCTGGGAGGTCCTCAGCGTAGCAGTACACGTCGTACATGTCCTCTGGGTCCACCACCCCGTAGTTCCTGACCCCAGGAAAGCCATTCATGTCTCCATAACAGGCCTCGCGGGGTGTCTGGATGGGGTACCTGGGGCAGGAGAGCACAGGGACGGGTTGGTGACTCACAGAAGGGTGATGGGGGGAGGCAGTGGGTGCAGTGCCTGGGCGGCGGCGGTGCCCACCTGACGGTCTGGTCGGCGATCCAGCCGGCGTCACACTGCTCGTAGCCGCCCAGATAGGCAGCGTAGAGCTGCTCAGGGGTGGCAATGCTGGCACCGATCCGGGCACAAGCTTCCTGCGCCTCGGCAAAGGTGTAGGCGTAGCGCATGGAGCCCTCCCGGTAGTGAAACACCACCCCTGGGGGAGGACAAGGGTGTGGGCAGGGGGCTTCGTGGCAGCCCCCCCTGCGCGGGTGCAGATGCACCCGGGGGGGCATTTGCTGAGCCAGGAGAGGGCCCCAACCCGCCCCAAGCCCCACCGCTCCCCACCTTGGAGTACCTTTGACTTTGACATGGAGGATGTCGTGGCCGTCCTCGATGCCGTGCTGCACGTCGCAGCGGTAGATCCCCGAGTCGTTGGGCCGCAGCTCGGTGAGCAGGAGGGAGGCGTTGGTGTAGCGCTGGTGGAAGATGGGCAGGGAGGCACGCAGGCGATAGTCCTCGCTCACCTTCACCCTGTCCCCCCGAGCTACCAAGATCTCCACCTCCCTGCCCTCAGAGATGAAGGTCCACTTGACCCGGGGGGTTCCCAGGACAGCCCGGCGGCCGCCCGTGCCAGCAGTGGGCTGGGGGCCAAGGTAGGTGATGAGGCAGGGGATGGTGATGTCGCCTGCCAGCACAGGGTCGAGGGCTGGGTGGCGTGGGATGGAGACCTGTAGAGCCTTGAGGTCCTCTGGGTGGGAGAAGAGAGGAGTCGTAAGCAGGATGAGGGTGGGGGCCCCCCTGAAGCCCCCACTATGGGGCACAGATGGGACAGGGAGTGACACAGATGCGGCCGATGATGCCGAGTTACCTGTGCCATCTCCGGGGCCAAACACCTGCGGGACCACTGTGGGGGCAAACACCCAGAGCAGCAGCAGCGGGAGGGCTGGGGCCATGCTCTGCCCTGCAAGAGGGGAGCAAAAACCACCAGCTGTGCTTAGAATCCAAAAAAGTATCAGAAACATCCCATCCCTGCATGAGCGGGAGAGCTCAGGGGGAGCCCCCGGCCCATCTGTGCAGGGATGGGGTGTCAGGGCACTGGCACGGCCACAGGGCATGACCTGGACCCTTGGGCAGTGGAGAAGAGAGGGAAGAGAAGGAAATGTGCCCTGGTTAACAGGAGGAAGGAGACAGCATGAGCTCCCAGGACCATTGGCTGGGAGCCACTGGGCACCATCCAGCCCCACCAGCCTTCCCTGGGAGTCGGGTCCCCTGGGGACAGCAGAGTCCAGCCTGGCACCGACGGCACGGAAGGTCTGAGCCCAAGCACTGGTCACAGCGGGCAGGGAGGCGATGCCAGCGCCTGCGGTGCCGCCGTGAGAAACCTCGGGAAGGGTTCTAACAGCGGGTGCTGAGCAGGAAAGAGGCAGCAAGGGAGGCGAGCGAGCAAGCGGGGCACACGTGTGTGCTTGTGCCGCTCCACGCGTGTCGCAGAGCTTGCACGTGTGGGTGTGCACACGCGTGTGCGTGCACTCGTGCACGTGTGTGCTGAAGAGGGAGTGTTTGTGGAGGGGGTTGAGGTCAGTGAGCTGCTGGGGAGGGGTGACAGCCCAGGGCACACAAAGCACAGGGCTGAGGGGGAGGGAAGGAGCAGGGCGGCTTCTTTGCCATTCAGCTCACGCCGGAGGCTCCCTGCGCGCGGGCTGGGAAAACCGGGGCTGACCAAAGCAGCCATTATGTCCCAGGCCTCTCTCAGGCTGCCTGGCACAAAGGGTTCTCACCGCAGGGCTGGGGAACCAGTGCTGAAAGGAGAGCCCAGTGGCCAGCACCGCTGTCACCGGCCCCCAGCCCTCCCCAGGGAGCAGCTCAGGGGATGCCAGGCATGTCAGGAGGGGCTCCGGCTGCCCACGGCCTCTTGCAGCCCTCTGGAGGGGAGGGTGCTGCTGGGCATGTGGGGAGATTCCCCTGCACAATGCACAGACCTGATACCCCCTCACCCCTCTGCAGAGGCTCCTCAGGGGGCTGGGAGCTCCTCAGCCCCCCATGCCAGGATTGCATCACACCGTTCCCTGGGAACCGAGCACCCTGAGCCTCAGAGCAGCTTTGTGATTTATGAGCTCTTTGTGCTGCATTGATTTCAGCAACCACAGTAGTGGCTTGGGCAGCTCCACGGCAGATCGCTGGCTGCCAGGGCCAGCCTGCTGGGAGGCTGTCCTGGTCACCTGCATCCCTCTGCAAACTGTGCTCTTGGAGTGTGCCCAGGGGACTGCTGCTCTGGGAGAGGGTGTGAGTACAGCCCCCAGCACTGAGCACTGTGCACTCACACCCCAGCACCATGCTGGGCATGTGAGAATGTCCAGGCACCACCCACCACGGACATACAGCCCCTGGCATCACAAAACCATGGACATACAGCCCTTGGCACCACCCACTATGGACATACAGGCCCTGACACCACACACCATGGATGTCCAGTCCCTGGCACCACCCATCACAGACATACAGCCCCTGGCACCACA